>NC_056731.1:1956632169-1956650444 GCF_019279795.1 Protopterus annectens
AGAGCACCATCCCCCAAAAAAGGGGAAAACCGCTGCTAAGGAAAAAAGGAAAACGTGGGACACATGACACTCCCCATAAAAGTCAAGGTAAATTTCACAGCACTCAATCTGCCAGCAACAACATGGGGATTACTGCTGCCATACCGCGGAACAAATGGGCGACCTGTGGAACACATACTAATGGCACACCAACAACGTCAACTAGGAAGGTCATAGGATGTTTAAACTATGGCGTTCCCACTTATAAAGAACATCCTTCAATGAATTAATAGGTCTACATGTTCTGGCTGTGTTATATTGACAATACAGTGGCGGATATGTCCTACTGGGACTTCTGAGGATTAGTTAAAGCAGTTGCAACCTGCAGCATTACATTAACACCATTTGGGTTAATTGTAGAAAACATGGGTTTTGTAGCACAACATAATATGGGTAGTCAAACAGACATCCGATTGGGGAACATACAGCAGCAGTCAAACCACTGGCCAGATGGGCACAGTCCAACATGTTCTACACTTTACATATGCACATTGGTGTCCATTGTAGGACCCAAAAATTTATCCTACGAATGTCAACCGGCTGCGATCGAGACCCAGATGAAGTGACAGCCGTGACTACGGCACAGCTAGATATATGCACCACCAGCGTGTTCAAGGTTGATGACAACTGTCTATGAAATGCAGGACATATGAACAGAAATCCCCAGATTGTCGAGTCCATAGATGTCGTCCACATCCCATTCCGCACACATGGAGGATGTGTGCAATGGGTACCGTCGAGGGTTGCAGCCATGGGATGGTATGCATGCAGAAATGGGGCTCGGTGTTGATTGGCAGATGATCCGTTGTCCGCCCGTGAGGGATGTGGGTATGGCATATGCGTTACTCCGCACTAATAATGCAAATCATCCACGGAGAATGCTAAATGCAGCTGTGAAATGTGTACAGCCCTATACCAGTGTCCATTAGGCAATTCCCATGGATGGACAAGCGATACGTGGGTTAAACTTATAACTGCAAACCGGTGGAATTACACAGCGCGGTAAGGGCATAGCACAGGGAATGAATAAGGACACAGGTAGGGCTCACATACACACAAGGTCCGAGCGCCGTGCGAATACCGAAGCGTGCACAGCACTCAGTCACCAGCAGGAAAATGGGGATCACTCGGCTTCCATACTGCGGGAACAAATGGCCGACCTCGCAGACAGTGCTCTGTGGCACACCAACTCGCGTCCACTAGGGTCATAGGATGTTTAAACTGTGGCATTCCCATATGAAGAGCAACCTTCAATGAATTAATAGGATCTACATGTTTTGGTAGTGTTATTTGACAATACGAAGTAGAATGTCCTAATGGGACATCTGCAGTTAGTTAAAACAATTGTTAGCCTGCATCATTGGATTCACGCAGTTGCGTTCAGTGTAGAAAATCCCGGTTTCACATTAGCACTACATAATATGGGTGATCAAACCAAGACATCCGTGATTGGGGAACATACAGCAGCAGTCAAACCCACTGTGAATAGACACAGTCAACAAGCTCTGCACTTTACCTTATGCATTGGTGTCCATTGTGGGACCCCAAAAAATTATCCGATAACGCAATGTCAACAGCTGCGATCGAAGACCAGAAGAGAACTGACAGCTGTGACTATGGCACAGCTAGATATATGCACCACCAAGCGTCAGTTCAAGGTTGATGTCAAGTGTCCATGAAATGCAGGACATATGAATAGAAATCCCCAGATTGCCGAGGTCCATAGAAACATTAGTCCACATCTCCATTCCGCACACATGAAGGGATGTACAATGGGTACCGTCGGGGGTTACAGCAGCCATGGGATAGATGGGTATAGGCTGAGAAATGGGGCTTTCGGTGTTGATTAACAGATAATCTGTTGTCCGCTTGATAGAGGAGAGATAATAGGTACTCTTGCACATCGTTACTCCCCACTCAATAATGCAAATCATCCACGGGAGAATGCACTAAATGGCAGCTGTGAAATACGTACAGCCCTATACCAGTGTCGAGTGGGCAATTCCATGGAGCGAGACAAGCGTCATCGCACCAAGATGGCGCCGCATAACTGCCGACCCGGTGTAATTCCACAACTGCGGTAAAGCAGCATTGCTGGAAATACAGATGGGACCACAGTACACACCCCCACCTGCTACAAAGTCAGACCGGCAAGTATATGATGCAAGGTACGTGATACAGTACTCAATCTGCCAGCAAGCAAAATGGGGATCTTTCGCTTCCATACTGCAGAACAAATGGGCTTAACCCTGCGGAACACATACTAATGGCACACCAACAACGTCAACTAGGAAGGTTATAGGATGGTTGAGCCATGGCGCATGCCACATATAAAGAACATCCTTCAATGAATTAATAGGATCTACATGTTATGGTGTTGTTATTCTGACAATACAGTGGCGGGATATTTCCTACTGTGACTTCTGAGGATTATGTAAAAGCAGTTGCTAACCTGCATCTTTGGATGTACAATTCATTTGGTTTCAGGTTTGAAAAACACGGATGTCATAACACTACATAGCCATGTGTGATCAAACAGACATCCATGCGCATCGGGAGAACATACAGCGGCAGTCAAACCCACTGGCCAAGATGGACACAGTCCAACAGGTTCTACACTTTACACATATGCACATCGGCGCGTCCATGGCAGAACCCAAGAATTTAACCCTATGCAATAAGCATTGATGGAGGAGCGACACAGAAGGTTAACAGCCGTGACTCGGCACAAAGTTAATTTTATGTCACCACCAGCGCAGAGCCAAGGTTGATGACAGGTGTCCATGAAATACGGGACATATGAGCAGAAACTACCCATATGGCCGAGACCATAGAAGTGCGCCCTCCACATCCCAGTCCGCACACATACGATAATTGTGTAATGGGTACCGTCGAGGCTGCAGCCATGGGATCGTGGGTGGCATGCAGAAATGGGAGCTTGGTGTTGTTTGGCAGATAATCCAATTTGTCCCACCCCGTGGGAGGATGTGGGTATAGCACATGCCTTACCCCCCACCAATAATGCAAAATCATCCACTGGAGAATGATAAATACGGCTGACAAAGTGGGTACAGCGCCATACCCACACATTGTCCAGTGGGCCCGAATTCCAACATGGATGGATGGCATTATGACCAAGATGGCGCCCATGACGCTGCCAAACCTGGTGGAATTGCTTCCAGCTGCAGTAAGGGCATAACACAGGAAGTACAGATAGGGACTACAGTAACACCCTCCCCAGTTACAAGTCAGGACCGCCGGAAGTGCGTATGCGGTAGTACCCTCAAGGCATTAAAGCACTCAATCTGCCAGCAAGAAAATGAGGTTCACTGCTACCATACTCACCCCAGCGAGACAAATGTGCGACCTACGGGAACACATACTAATGGGCACACCAACAACGTCAACTAGGGGGTCATAGGATCTCTGAACCATGCATGGCGTTCACGCTTTATAAGGAACATCATCCTTCAAATGAATTAATAGGATCTAAGCATGTTTTGGTTTGTGTTATTTTGACAATACAGTGGTGGAAATTCCCTAATGGGACATCTGGAGGATTAGTTAAAGCATTTCCTAGCCTACATCATTGGATTTACACCATCAGGGTTCAGTTTGAATAACCCTGGTTAATGTAGCACTACATAATATGGGTAACAAGCAGGCATCCGCATGATTGGGAACATATAGCAGCAGCAGTGAAACCCACTGGCTGTGATGGACTGAGTCCAACAAGTTCTACACTTTACATATGCACATTGGTGTTCATAGTAGGACCCTGAAGATTCATCCGCATTACTGAATTTCAACCAGCTGCGGTCAGAGACCCAGAAGAACTGGCAGCCGTGACTACAGTGCAGCCAGACATATGCACCCTCCAGTGTGTTCAAGGGTTGATAACCACTGTCACGCAAGAAATGCAGGACATATGAACAGAAATTCACAGATTGTAGAGTCCATAGAGATGCGTCCCATTATCCCATCTCCCCGCTAATAACACGACTTGGCCGGATGTGTAATGTGTACCATCGAGGAGTTGCAACCATGGGATCCTGGGTATGCAAGAAGCAGGCTCGGTGTTGCCTTTGAGCGAATGCATCACGTTGTCCCAAGACCGTGGGAGGGATGTGGGGTAACCCACATGCCTTACTCCCACTACATTGTGCAAAACATCCACTGATAATGAAACCACTAAATGCAGGTGTGAAATGCGTGTACTGCTCTATACCAGTGTCCAGTAGGCAATCGGCATGGATGGACAAGCATAGGACCAAGATGTCACCCATAACTGCAAACCTGGGTGGAATCACACAGCTTTACCGGTGAGGCATAACACAGGAAATACAGATAGGGACTACAGTAGACACTCCCCATAACGCGTTAAGACCACCGTCCGAATACCGCGGCGTTAATAAAAGCAACCTCGATCTTACCAGCACCATAATGGGGATCACTAAGCGCTTCCATGCAGCGGGGAAGGAAATGGGCTTAATTCCTGTGGAACAACGCACCAGTGGCACAAAACAGCGTCAGCTAGGAAGGGTCATAGGATGGTCAGAACTATAGCGTTTCTCCACTTCATGGAAAACATCAGCTAGAGTGAATTAATGTGGATTAATGTCAATTGACCATGGAATACACCTAATCAACATCAAAGAACCGGCTGGCACCTTTATGGCACACAATCCAAAACACGCCCAGGTAGATGGGAAACAGTCAATGACATTGTCCATGACAGGTCACAAATGGTATACAAAGGTTGCTTCTTGGACATAAAAGCCTTTCACCCGTGGGCTCAAATCAGACTTACACTACGACATAGAAGCCATCGAGGCTTCTTTAAACCATCACTTACACCTTTCATTGGTTAATTTCTCAGCAAACAATGAACATGTAACCACAACATAGAAAGCTAACAGATGCAATGTTAACTACACACACATATATTAACATCTTCAGAAAACGTATCCCTATATATTAACACATGTATTATATGATATTGTACTATGCCTATTACTCGTCAATCAAAGATCTAACAGTATATATATAGAAGATATGCATATCATATGTTGCAATGTAATACAGTGGTACACAACTGAAAGAAGTGGACATTAATATGTATTATTATTGACATGTGTCTGTACCTAAAACTACATTTCACTGTCCGCGGGGTTTAAAGCCACCTATAGCTTCTCAAAGGAGGTAATTAATCACTGTTTCCTCACCAGTCAGCCAGCTGGGTGTGTGGTCAAGCCACCACCTAATAATCCATCTAAATCCGCATTCTAAAGCATAGTTGATGGGGGTCCCCCTCTGGTATTATAACCTAGCAGTAAAACTTTTGAATGTAGACGTGAGCGTCTTGTGATATACTCACCAGCCAGCAATGAGCATATACGCCATATCTCTGCTAAGCTGCCCAGGGACACATACTAGTAGGGCCACCTGTCTAGTAGGTGTACAAGCTGTAGGTATACCAGGAGTAGAGCACCATGTGTTGTGGTGGTGTGCTGCCATGGAGGCCTACAGCCTAGGGCAGCAGTGATCTAAGGCCACCCCGTAGGAGGGGTAGTATGGTCTGCAGGTATGTGCAGAAGTGCACATGAAACAGCTGGTCCACAGGGATTGCCACTAGTGGAGAGCACCTGCACAGGTGGCTATGGGCAGGACACACACCCACGCACTCATGTATACAGCAACAGTTAGTCATATACACACACTGTAAATAGTCATCACTGTACACACAAGGTTTTACAGTAATGCGGGTGCAGTGTCAGTACCAGCAAAGGATAGCTGTCTGCCACGAGCATCCAGCAGCGAATGTCTCTGGGGTGCGAAAAAAAGCGGCAAACCTTGACCCGCAAAGGGTGTTCCCAGAAAAAGAAAGAAGAATGTAGTAAAAACTGAGAAGGCACCACCAACGTAATAACATCTTCTTTATTTAAAATGACAGAGAATGAAGCGCTCGCGTGCTTCCACACAAGGCAGCTTCTTTAGATTCAATGAACAATAAGTGAAAACACATTCCCTTATATCCACAAGCATTATTGAAATTAGGTACAAGACTAATTAGCCTATAGTAATGGTTATTCACTTCTTCAATTGGTTAGTGGCGGTGGTAGCCCAAAACTAGTTAACTACATGCTTTTCTAAAAGAAACAAATCAAAATGCCACTCTTTATAAAAGGCAGAGAAATATTTCCTGTTCTTTTATTACATTAAATGTTACATTATTCTTATATTAAATAAAGCTATTATTAAGATCTGGTGGAAAAGCTCCATGTTATGTACTGACCTCTATGTAACAAAGTTTAGTATATGCATAAAACTACCTCACTAAAACTACCGATCTTAGATTATATACAAATCCATATTGCAGCCTATATACATATCAGCCAAAGAACTGTAGCTGGTTGCATGCTTAAAACACCATCATCCCATTCACAACCCTCTATACTAAAACACTTCATAACAATCCCATATAAAAGATGCTTTTTTATATATATATATAAATATGTGTTAAACTAACTATCTGTATATTACATAATTACAATAGACAGATAAATAAATAAATAAATAAATAGATATATATTCATATGAATCCAAAAAGAAATAATTCTTAATACACATTGTAACGAGTGTAATGCTGAAATACAGAACTAAAAACTAAATAGTAAAACTGATAGGGACCATATACAATAGACAAACATTTCATTTTGTGTTAATACTTCAAAACCTTTCAAGTGTGATCTAATACTCACATATACATTTAAACCACAGGAGGACTTCAAGGCTCTAAGGTTAAATATCCAATTTGAATTCTAAGTTCTCAAAGGTCATTGAAGGTTGCTCACCTTTTCTAGTGTTCATTTTTTCTATTTCTTTTGTAAAACTCTAAAGAGAAGAGAGAAACTTATGTTCTGGATAGTCTACAATATGTTTAGCTAACGCATTCTTTTTGTCAAGCTTTCTTTAATGGCATAAATATGTTCTTGTATCCCTATCCCTGAACACTCATGACTGGTCATGCCTATATAAAGAAGCCAGACACTTACCTTACAGGTAACTGTGGTATATGTTTTGATACTATCCTCACAGTTTACTGTACACTTAAATTCAAAGTTAAATAGTAGCTCAGGAGTGGAAGAATGTCTTATCCTTAGGATGTCCACTCACAAGAACTACCACTTCCACAAGAGTGGGTTCCTCTTGTAATATTTTTTGAATGAGTTATAGGGTGTCAATGATCTATACGATTTTCATCACATAATATCAGATTGTCAGGTTCTTAGAATTCTTATAAGCTTTCAAGTCGGTCTTTACACCAACCAATTGTTTAATATCTTCATTTGTTGTCAGGATAGGCCCAGTTCTTCTAGGACATGAATTTCTGTACACATATTTATTATCACTTGTATGTCTGTAATAATACATCTAATATAGTCCGAATTTCTATTTTAGAAGGATTTTACTATGGTTCCTTCTGGATGAAAGAGTTCCAAGTCCTTCCTATATTGGAATGTATTAGAGTATTTTTAGACCCTCAGATATATCTTTCTCTTGTACAAATAGATCTTTAATATTTTAGAAACCATATTCCTGGATTATATTTCCTATACTTGAAGCTTGTCTTTCTTAGTATGTCCAAATTCCACGATGTTTAACGTAAAATCTTGATTATATTCATATCTACCCTACCATATTGATTTTTTACTATATTTTTAAACATGAATCACTCGGATGCATGCTGTCATGTTTACAACAAATTAGCTTCTCAACATTACTTTCCTGAATAAAGATGTCTCTAATCCCCTTGTCCATCCTTCTTTTTAATTCTTGTATCCAAAATTCAATTTCTGAGAGAGAGTATTCAATTGAGGAACTTTAAGAAATCTGTAGTCATCTCTAAATCCGATATAAAACTTGTAATTCCTGTATGGTTCCTTCCCCATAATAAAAAGTATATCATCTACAAAACCTATGATAAAAGAGTATCTTCTTAAAAGCCAGGGTAAGGTGAAAAGGATTTGTAGTCTCCAATTATATACACAACAAAGATTTGCATATGTGTTGGTAGCAGGGGTGCCCATAGCCACCCCCACTGTTGTATATAAAGGTGTTCATCAAACTGTCATAATACATTCTTGGTAAGAACAGACTTGTTAGTAGTGGGGCATTCATTGGAATTTGTTCATTATTAGTGAAACTACTCCTTCCTTGTTTAATATAGATCTAATGGCTTCCAAACTTACACCATACAGATCTCGAATTACAGTAAATAGACTCTTAACGTCTGAAAATGTGACTAAGAGATGTGTTTCTGTGACCTCAAAATCTAATTTCTTAATGTCATCAATCAACTGATATGAATCTCTTAGAATTGTGGGTACTGATGATACTAATGGTCTTAATTATCCTTCAGAAATATGGAAAGATTTTCAGTTACCACAGTTGTGTCCAACCACAATGGGGCGATAGGAGGAGGTATCTGTCCCTTGTGCATTTTGGAAGACCTTTTAAATAAGGTATGGGATGTTCAATCAATAAAAAAAGATAAAAATCATAACTGATCTGTCTACATAGTAAAAGTTCATTTCAATTCTTGATGTACCTGAAAAAATCAGGGCCTTGAACGGTTAAAACTTCACATCTATCAGTTTATAAGTAGTATTATCTTTAAAGAAAGAAGTTCCATATACATACAATAATCCCTTTCTGTTCAATGTAACACTAAACCCCACCTTTATCTACTGGTCTAACCACCATTTGACTATTCTCAGTTAAACTGATTCAAAAGTCCCATTCTCCTTCCGGCGTAATAAATTATGGAACAAGTGTAATGCACCCTTATTATACTGTCTATAATGTTTATATAAATCATTTTCACACAGTTTAATAAATGCATCAATACACGGATGGAAACACTGGTGTGTATATAGGCTTTTCCTTTAAAACCTTCAAACATACATTGAGTATTAGAGGCTATGCAACTTCGACTTGAATCATTTGTACATTTTTTAGCATTTTGAAAAGACAATTTCAGTGCAATTTTACAGTAAATGCTCTTAGATCTATTAGGCAAATCAGAAATCTTACTTATTTGCATGGAGGTATATAACTTAGAGCCTTTATTTCCTTGTAGAAATATCCACATTATTCAAGGTTAGAATCCGATAAATTATAGACCAAATTATTTAGTCCTTCTATGCGATACCCTCTTGTGCGTTGGGCGGGTTCTCCTGAAAACTTCCTTTTCCCTTCTAGTGCGACTCCTTTCCTCATCTTCCTCTTGAGTTCAATCTGCCTTACACGCGACCGGGTATTGGCAAAAAAGACTCAATGTTGGTCTGTTGAAGCTTCCGGTCTAAACTCCAGATCCACCTGCTGCTGCAGAGAATGATTGATTGGGTGGTGGAGTATCCTGGAATCCCTGTGGGACTCATGTCTAAGACTTCCGGGTTAATATACCGGCCTTGATGTCATCCTGTGGAATAGGGTGTAGTTAAGGGAGCAGTAATGTCTCTGTCGGCCACAGAGACACCTCTATGTATGTCCGATGCGTTACCCTTTACAGTTCGTTGTTGTGGATTGTCACGATCTTGCCTTCTGCGCCCAGCCTGAAGACCTGACCATTCATGAAATCGGTTATAATCCCTTTGAAGTTTGAAGATGTCTCTCTGGGTGTTCTGGAACTCACGGATGATTGCATGGACAATGGGGTGGATATGCATCGTACTCACAGTTTTATGTGTCAGCCATTGCAAATATGCGATAGTTATGGGACAGACAGCTGTCCATGCAAAGAGCAACACTGGCGGGCACAACGCTAGGTATGATAGATAGTACAAATGACAGAGATACAGGGAGCGGACACATGTGGCAGTGATGCGCAGTAACGCAGTACAGCAACACCACCCATCACACCATAGCAGGGTGCACGTGGAGAACACGCTCACGGAGGGTGGCTCAAACACAGCGAGCACACAATAGCGGTCCACGAGCGCTGCGCCCTCACCATCCCACAAACACAGGGATGGCGGCAGGATATATGAGTGTTCTTAAGGAAACCTCCAAGCGCATACCCTATGAACCCATGCGGCTGGGAGCATGGACACACACACCTGTCTGCCCAGGCATGGTGATTTAGCACACCCCCACTTACCCAACCGCGACAACAGTATGGCACAGGTATGAAAGCAACCCGTGGGACCACCGAACACACCACCGTCAGAGGCACATGTATGGGTGGGGTGACAACATCCAAGTAAAGATGAATGGTCCCGATAGCCAAGGTATGTTGTTACCCAAGCGTCTAAAATAACTCCCACTCTACTAGGGAAGGCTGAACACACACACCACAATAATAACACGAGGGAAGGGGCGGAGGTTGAACTTACCACCTACCTACATGAATCTCCTACAGCATGGAAGCATTTCACAGAGCTGACGCTTACCGAGATTACTGAGCTGGCAGGCTGTCAGAGGCATACTATGCGGGTGACATCACCCGTAAGGGAATGGCTGGCAATTTACTTGCAGGTATGTGTTCGCGGCGTCTAAAAAGCATGTTCATCTGCAGGGGGCAGCTGAAACACACACACACACACACACACACACACACACAATAATAATAACATCATCACACACACAGGGAGGGCCGAGGGTGGACCTCATCACACCTACCACTTGAACTCACTGCAGCGCATGAGGCATTTACAGAACACGCTGCAGAAAGATTGCAGGAGCACAGGCTGGCATCAATGAGCAGCACTTGGGTGGGTGACATCACCCGTAAGGGAATAGCTGGCAATAACCAGGAGTGCCGCTATATGCGGGCTGTCTAAAAACATGTTCATCTGCAGAGGCGGCTGGAAACACACACGCACACACCGGGAAGGCTGAGGTCGAACCTATGCCTACCACCATGAACCTCGCCACTACACAACATGAAGCTTGGTATTTACAGAACGTACTACAAGTGATTACTGAGCACAGTGCTGTCAGAGGCATACTTCTGGAGTGGGTGACATCACCCGGTGTAGTGAATAGCCAGCAATAGCTAAGGTATGTGTTGCTAAGCGGCGTCCTAAAAGCTTATGTTCATCTGCAGAGGCAGCTGGAAACAATAACAATAACACACAGGGAAGGGCCGAGGGGTGAACCTCGCCTACCTACCTTGAACTCACTGGCTAGCATGAAGCATTTTGGGCAGAACGCTACCGGGATTAATACTGGGCACCGCGCCTTGTCAGAGGCCTTGCTGTTTAGGGTGGAGGCATGCAATCCGTGAGGGAATAGCTGGCAATAGCCAGGGTATGTGTTCTTAGAAAGCGATCTAAAGCATGTTCATCTGCAGAGGCGGCTGGAAACACACACACACACACACAGGGAAGGGCAGGGGGTCGAGACCTATATGCCTACCTACATGAACTCACTACAGCATGAAGCATTTTACAGGAATCGCTTACCGAGGATTACTGGAGCACAGGCGCTGTCAGGGCATACTTCTAGGTGGGTGAGCATCACCCATAAGAGAATAGCTTGCAATAGCTGTAGTTATGAGGGTGTCTAAAGCATGTTCATCTGCAGAGGCAGCTGGGATCACACACACACACACACACACACACAGGGAGGGGCCGAGGGGGTTGAACCCTCGCCTGCCTACATGAACTCACTCACTGGCATGGAAGCTATACTTTGCAGAGCAGCTACTGGGATTGCTGAGCACTGGCGCTGTCAGAGGCATACTTCTAGGTGGGGTGACATCACCCATAAGGAATAGCTGGCAATAGCCAAGGCATATGTCTTGCCAAGCCGTCTAAAAGCATGTTCATCTGCAGAGGCCAGCTTCAGAACACACACACACACACACACACACACACACACACAATAACACACACACACACACACACACACACACACACACAGGGCCGGTCCCGAGACCTCGCCTACCTCACTTAGACTCTTTCTGGCACCGACATTTACAGAGCCTTCTTGAGATTACTGGAGGCACCAGCACTGTCAGGAGGCATACCCTGGGTGGGTGGCATCATCTGCAGAGGCAATCGGCGATAGAGAATGAGGCAAGTGCGCGGTCACACAGCGTGTGCATCCAAGGGTGGCACGTACGGTAACTGCGGTAGTGCTGCGATGAATACCAACCTTTCTGGAGCGGTACATCACGCGACGCGAATACGGGATGCACCACATTTACAGTATACCCTATGAGAGGGCATCCGGCATGCCGGATGCCCAAACGCCAATAGCGCGAGCAGCCACATATGAGTCACCTGGATGGTCACCATGGCTATACGGGATGTCAATAACCGCTAACACACGCCTGGTAGCGAACGCCGGTGCCGACCGACCGATGTGTACCCGACTGGTGTGCAGCCATACCTCCTCACTAAGCGGTTGCGAAGGAGACAGACATGCTCCGCAAATTTATCAGCGCGGTGACGGCGGCGGTGTACACTGTACTGTGTGTCCATCTACACGAGCTGTTTACTGGGCATGCTCAGACACTTAGAATCGGCACAGGCTCGAACGAGCATACACACACATGGGGCAATGGCAGGAGGCAGAATGCGGACCATCACATGTGTGTCAACCACACAACAACAACCAGTGACCCATGCCACAGGCGTGGCACCGGTTGCGAGAAGGGAAATGGGCATACCGGTATCAATGCAGGCAGGCGGCGGTAGTACTGTGCTGTGTGTCCATCTACGGCTGCTTACTGGGCATTACTCGGACACTTAGAATCGGCACAGTGCAAACGAGAGCAGCATGCAGCGGTGGCGGCATGTGGTGGGCAGAATGTGAGCCGTCGTGTGTGTCCAGCCACACAACAGCAACCCGGCCATACCACAGATGTAGCAGTTGTGGAGAAACAGGCATACCGGTATCAATGCCCAGGCGGGTAGCGGTGTGCACTGTACTGTGTGTCATCTACACAGCGCCCCACTGGGCATGCTCAGACTATAGAATCGGCACAGTGCAATTGAGCACACACATGGGCGACAGCAGAGCAGAATGTGGACCGTCGTGTGTGTCAGCCACACAACAACAGCCAGCCATGCCACAGACACTTGCTGGCAGTTGCGGAGGGGCTGAGCATGCACCCGGTATCAATGCAGGCGGGCGCGGTGTGCTGTACTGTGTGTCCATCTACTGGCTGCTGGGCACTCAGACGCAGGGTCGGCACAGTGCGGGCAGGCATACACGGCGGAAAGGCGGCATGGGAAACCAGGGTGTGGACGTCGTGTGTGTCACCCACACAACGCGACCAGCCATGCTCACACCTGCGTGGTATGGCCGCTCGTGCCATCTGGCATGCAGGCCGGGTGCACACCCCACGAGTCACGGCCAGGTAAACCCGTACACATGCGCGGTGGACACACATGCAGTCACCGCATTACACACAGATGACAGCACAGGTGTGTCCTGCGAGTTACAGGCTGAACATATACACCGTATGATGTACACTGTAGCTGCTATGCCGGCACCATGTCGCCGATTGCAGCGGTATACCTACTCATGGTCCAGGAAACTGCATATGACATATGTCAGAAGACTGTAACGGTGATGTCACGTCCATCGTGCAGAATACACATGTACTATCAGCTGATCCCACAGGTGTGGGCCTTAGTCCACCCGCTACGGTATACGGACGGAAATTACTCCACCACCAGACACAACACAGGTATGACAGATGACTGCAGCTGTACCACAGTGGAAACAATGTCGGATATATGACGTAGCGGTTTTCCTGGCTGTGTGCATGGACTGCGCGGGACACATCTGGCCTGTGATGCCACCACATACGCGGCACAGGCGCCTGCGGTTAATACGCACACCTGTGAAGGGAAGGCAGATACATGCTCTGTGGTATGCA
This sequence comes from Protopterus annectens, assembly GCF_019279795.1. Lineage (NCBI taxonomy): Eukaryota > Metazoa > Chordata > Ceratodontiformes > Protopteridae > Protopterus > Protopterus annectens. The sequence continues at coordinate 1,956,646,106 of NC_056731.1, forward strand.
CCTACAGGGTGTAGCGGTGTTCTGGGGACACATACCTTGTACAGTTTGCCTGTGACAGCTGTATTACCAAAACCACAGTCCATGTTCCATGTATATTTGACACATGTGTCACAGCGTAACCAATGCATACACATGGCAGGGATACATGTGACACGTGTACTGTGCCGCAGTACAGCCATGCCAGGGGGCGGTGTCTGGTATCCATAACACAGTTTGCAACCCCTCCATGCAAATCATGGGGGCCCATCATATGGTGGCATAGTAACATACGCCCTTGGCAGGTCTGTGTACACCATTTGTTTAAACACCTATCCACATGCATGTGTGCAGGTGCTGGTCCCTGCGTGTGTCACCCTCCCCTCACCCCTGCCATGTGCATACGGTCTGCTATATTGCCCTTTTACGCTGACAGCTGCATGATGCGCCACCCTTCGGCCATGCGGGATCGACCATATGTCACATTACCACTGCCAGCTACTACACCTCACGTGCAGATATTGCTTTGGCTGCAGATACAGTGGTAGTCACGCGGGATGCACATACGCTGCATGCCTGCTGCGTCCCATGTAGCGGGTGTGGCATTCCCTAGCACGCCAACATGTGTGCATGAATGTGTGCCCTGTATGCCACAGATCGGGGACTATGTGCCACACGTACACATCACTGTACACCGCTGGTAGAGATCTGTACCTACCTCGGTGTGGGGTGCAGCCGATGTGGATGGTGTAGTACATACAGCATGTCATCCCCTCCGTTAGGCATGTGTAGCCACCACCATGTCAGTATAACATGTGTGTATGTCTGCTGCTGCTGTTGAGAGGGGTGTATGCGATACTCGTGTTGTGACTGGACATTGACACACGAATTTGTTGACCATCCCGTAGTGAGTGCATTGTACAGCCCCATTGCCATACTATGAGCCTTACTGGCCGCAGCGCAAGACCACCCCCTGTGACATGGGCGCAGCCGGTTGCATTGTCTTGTGGTGCGACCACACCAGACAGGTGTCCATCTACACAATGGTGTGTGTGCCATACGGTGTGCGCCCAGCGAATATGGGAATATTCCTGTGCCGGTATCGACCGCCGAACTGCTGTGCACCACAGCAGCTGACGGGTGACACCTGGGTCAGTAGCCAGCACACTGCGTGCGACACCTGCAGAATGTCCTACATACCTGTCCACATGTCTTGCCATGTATGTGATGTCTCTGTCCACCGTGGCCTGTAGCACCGACCACGAGCCAGGTACAGTATATAATGTCAAGACACCATGCGTCGTAGCCACCGTGTAAGCAATGTTACACTGTATCGACTCCGTGCTCCGCGGGTTTATGTGTGTTTCTCTTCTTAGAAATCACGACTGTCTGTTCTCTATATCCCACAAAAGCTCTACTACTCCCATAGTATTCCTACATAGATAAAGTACATGTATATACTAAATGGAGTACTACACTGGCCTAGAGAGTCCCCTTGTGTGCCACTTCCCTATGGGTGCCTTCTAGACGGTTACAGCAAATGCATTCGCATTCTCTGGCATGTCAGAAAGAGACCAGTACTAGCGACCTCTCCTGTTCCAGATGGTGAATCTGGCGTCCTGGCCACTGTTACAGGTGCCTCCTTAGACCACCCGGACAAACCACACTCCCCAATGAACATAATACATGTGACCAGATGCTACTATATAGCAGCAGACAGAGGCTGTATATCTCAGAAACCATGACCCGGCAAGACCACGTGGGAGGACACCATGCACACCACTTACAGTGTCACATGTAACTATATAAATGCTAATCAAACACATACCCAGACACACTAAGACATACCTGGGCATATAAGACATGTCACCGAGAACCTAGCGAACTCTGAAACTTGACACTTGCAGGCTTTTGCCTCCACAAGACATAGGACGCCACAGCACATAGTTCTCAGCGTCGCAGCGGTATAAACCTTAACCGAACCCCGAGGTGACACACACACACACTGCCAGACACACCTGTAATGGGTGACACCACTGCAGACACCGCGGCGTCCCACCACCACACTGAACAGGAATGATGCAGTATGCTGGGGCAGGAATAACCACGCCTTTGCGCACTCAGGTCACTCCGCAGCATGTGCAGGTATGGCCGGTCATTGCCCGTACTGCTGGTGTCAATGACTGGTGGCATACCACCCTGGGATACGGTACAGAGACATGAAAGGCCACTCTCAGATTGTGTGTAGCGGGCGGCATGTCCTGACCCTGGGCCGGTATCCCACCCTCATCAAGTATGATGCCACTACTGGCTCAATGTGGGTACCCTTGATAATGTGCCTGGTTACGGTGTCAGTACAGGGGATCCAGATTCCTCATGCCTGGGATGACCGCCCAGCATACGCCTGCGCGTAGGTATGGCTGGCAGCTGTCGCCCCTGGTCTTCAAAGAGGTTTGGTGAAGACACCTGCCACCCCCAGGTACTCACTGCAGAGAACCGGGCTGGAATGACTGAAACCTACCACCACATACACTACAAACCTAGAGCACACAGGATAATACTGCTCACTGCCAGTAGTCTCTGGCCAAAGCTGCACACCCTCAAATGCCCTCCCTCAGTGTGGAGGACATCGATGTCAGTGCTGTGACTGAAACATTGGTCCAGGGCTGAGGCACCCCAGCACACTATCCCGGGTCATGCCCATATCCTGCGTTTCAGGACCATAACCCGGACCTAACACCCAGAAGTAGGGGAGCTCCACATTTCCATAGAGGATACACACACCTGCATCACTGGCAGAGATGCACGTAGCAGCGGGGAATATCCAGTGCAATTAACCATAGTTAGGACACACCCTACAGTTTTGTTGCATGCTACTGTAGACCACCCTCCAAACCCAGGATACCTGCACAGCCTTCCTGAAGACACTGGTGAGTGTGAATGCTCTCACAACACCGTCATATTGGGTGACATCAACCACCCATACATAGACCGGGAACATTACCCAGGACACAACACCCTACAAAGGTCCCAGGTGTTCATACACCTGACTGCTGTGGAACAACCATGCACCATACCCACAAGGGGGGGACGTATACCAGTTCTGATCATCACACATGGGGAGGATATGCTCCACACAGGATGTACATCCCTCAATGGTGATGTCAGACCGTATAGTGAATCCACTGGTGATCCGCATCCTGCACCCAACACCGGCATGGGAGACCACAGTGACGACCTCTCCACAGCGAACCACACACGTCATTCGACCGGTGTGGTACCCTACAAGGCCTCCATGCCAGTGGTAAACACAGGCCACACTGCTGAAACCCTTACAAATGCCTTCTATGAGCACCCCCAGGGATGTCTGCACCAAGCGATCCTGATAACATCAGGACCTTGTCCACCGAAGGCAGGCACATGGTCTGGTGGACCCCAGCCATTGACAAACTGTACAACAACAGTTGGAGCTAATACATGACAGAGCAATATCAGTACCAGGGAAGGCATCACTGATTAATACCGGCGTTAACATACGATCACACATACAATCATCCAAGGCCGCTTGTGGGAGTGGTACTGCAGAGGACACATAAGACAACCATAGGGCCTTCCTTAGCTGTGGTAGGGACATGGGTGGGAGCACACAGTCATGCCCGGAATTACTCCAGAATGGTACAATGATCACTGAACCCACAGACATTGTCAACAAACCAGCGGACATGTTCCATGCATACATCTACCCCCCCCCCCCAAGAGGGGACGTATCCATCCCACCAGAGTCTAGCCTCCCAAACATCCCGTATGCCCAGGAGAGATCTGATATCTGTTAAGCGGTGAACACAGCACCAATGGGACCAGATGGTGTCCCTGGCTGTGTGCTACACAACCTCATTGAGGCCCTCGACCCGCACATAAGGCCGCTGTGTCCTCTTAGGCTTACTACGGGATGGGTCCCCGCTGGATGGCATACGGCAGCTCTGGTCCCACTACACCAGGGTAGTGCTCTTATGGACTGTAGACATCCCTGCCCTATCAGCTTGACAAGCCTTGTCTGCAAAGCTGTGGGGAGGTCCATACTGGAGCCCATAAATACAGACAGTGGTGTACAGCCAATACCGGAACATACCCACATCGACTTAGTCAAGGGCAGATCCTGCCTCCCAAACCTGCTCGACCTGTCTGGAGGGGTCACTAAGGCCATTGATGGGGAATGCGTCGGTTTGCACAGACTACCATGACCTGGCGGGGCGTTCAAACAACACTCCACGTGGGACTCATGGAAAGGCTCACAGCGTACATGTGGGGACATATGTCACGATGGTTTGCCAACTGGATGGAGGTCACACCACACAGGGTTTGT
>NC_056731.1:1956650944-1956710718 GCF_019279795.1 Protopterus annectens
CCCCCTTAAAAAAGCTAAAAACACAGCATCAATGGGACCGGATGGTGTCCCCGGCTGTGTGCTACACGAGCTAAATGAGGAATTAAACCCGCACATAAGGCAGCTGTTTAATCTCAGCCTTACCACAGGATACGTGCCCAAGGAGTGGCGTACGGCAACTGTGGTCCTACTCCACAAAGGCGGCGCCTCTACGGACCCTGGTAATTACCGCCCCATAAGCTTAACAAGTCTAGTCTGCAAAGCTATGGAGAGGATCATAATGGAGCTCATAAACAAAGATATAGGGGACTTGCAGACATTGGACCCGACCCAGTTTGGCTTTGTCAAGGGAAGATCATGCCTTTTGAACTTGGTCGACTTCTTCGAAACAGTCACCAAGGCCATTGTTGAGGGAAAGGCAGTCCATACAGCCTACCTTGACCTTGCAAAGGCTTTCGACACAATACCCCACTCGGGTATTGTAGAAAAACTTACCAGCTTAAATGTAAACCCATATGTCACAAGATGGGTTGCAAACTGGCTTAAGGACAGAACCCACAGGGTGAGAGTTGCTGGCGCTGTGTCAGACTCCAAGCCGGTCACAAGTGGTGTCCCACAGGGCTCGGTCCTTGGCCCCCTATTGTTTGGCATCTACTTCTCAGAAGTACAGGCCAACATAGGAGGACTTTGGCTGACAAAGTTTGCAGGCGACTGCAAACTGGGCGCCATAGTGGAAAGTGCATCAGACATGGATATCCTTCAGAAGGGACTCACGGAAACAGATAGCTGGTGCCAGAGCCATGGCCTGAAGTTAAACGCCAAAAATGTATAGTCATACCCTTCGGGAAAAACAAGGTAACCCCAAGCTACCATATAGGTGGCAATCCACTAAGCACAGAAGAGGTTATCAGGGACCTGGGGACCCAGGTTGACAGTGGCCTTTCTTTTGACACTCACATTGCTAAAGTGGTTAGAAAGACCTTCTACATTGCCCACCTGATCATGAAGGGATTCACATCCAGATCTAGTGAGGTTATTGTTCCCTGTACTCTTCACTTATCAGACCAATGATCGAGTACAATGCCCCATTCGGGATGTATCTCACCCGACATCTGCAGCAATTGGAGAGACCCCAAAAGTTCCTCACCAAAAGGATAAAGGGACTCCAAAATCTGTCATATGCTGCTAGATTGAAGAAACTCCAGCTCTATTCAGTCGCATACCGTCTGCTCAGAGGTGACATGTGCCTGACATACAAGGCCATGTCCAACCCGGAATTAATGGACATGCTCCACCTCAAAAAATCCAAATCCACCAAAACCACTAGAGCAAGTGACTTAAACCTTAGCACGGATATAAATAGGACGTGCTGGAGGGATAGATTTATCACTCAGAGACTCCCCATGCTGTGGAATAAAATCCCGGTCCATGTGAGGCAGAGCACCTCGCTGACTCTGTTCAAGAGAAATCTAGACCTGTGGATGGGAGGTCGTAGGTTTACCCCGGGAATCATCTCTGTGTCACTGCTGGACAGAGGCACAACAAACTAATGGGCACAGTATTTTTTCATATAAGGGGTGGCGTAAGCCACAAAAATTTGGGCTAGGCTTATAAATGCCTTAGGGCAGATAGCCTAGTATAAACCTATGAACCTATGAACCTAAGAAATCATTATCTACATATACTTGTTTCCATCTTTTAAGTTTGTTCTGTTCTTTCACAAGATCTTCTTTTAGCTTGTATGTCTGCAGTTTAATCAGTATATGTTTTGCCTACTTTTTCAGTCTCAAATTAGGAATATTTACCCTCTGCACTCATTCTATTTTAACATCATGAATAGAGTCCCCTCCAAATGTGGAGGCATCTTCTCATGAAGTCTTTACAGTCTTTCCCTTCCATTTGTTCTGGTAAAGTTCTTAATGCATGATCTGCCCTTGAATTCCGCCAGTTTTTTTGTGCTGCTTATTTATATTTTAACTGCTGTTTCCTCACTTTATTTCATCTGCTTTTTATCAGTTTGCATAGTTAAAGCATTTCTATTTCCAGCAGCCTTCCGTTATGTATTCCAACAGGAGGCCACTTTGTTTTGAAAATGTCAGTGTGCATTTGATCCATCTTTCTCTCTAGGGTGACTGAGGAATTTTCTCCTTCAGCAATCATTATCATTTAAATTATTCAACTCTTCTTCACACTGCTTTCCCTCCCTTCTGTGTTTCCACAATTGTTCTCCTTTCCACTTCATTTTTCTGTTCTTTGTTGACCTTTTGGATATGATAGACACTTTGGCTACCAATTTCTGTTAAAGGTCTGCAGTAGTTTGCAAGCTTTCACTGTTAACTGTTCTCAGTCCACTGCTTTGTGTTTAGCTGGTCTTACTACCACCACCATCTTGGAATCACTGAGATACAAGTCTTGACCCTCATGTTGACATCCATGGAATGAAGTCTGAATCTTAAAAGACTGAACAGAATGAAATGTTTTCCATTGGTTTTGTGAAAATGACACACTAGGTTCTTGACTTTAGGCATGAGTCATGGGCAAGGGAGCCCGCAGGATTTTTTCCAGGGGGGTGCAAAACCCAGAGCCCTGCCCATGAAGCCCCGCCCACATAGCCCCACCCCCTACCCCCACTGCCCCTACCCCGCACAGCCCCGCCCCCACACAGTCCCTCACATACACACACAGCCATTCCAGCAGTGTCCCATTACTTGGTTATTTCTCACCATTTGCCACAGACACTGTTCAAATCTATCAGTATGCATACTGTCTTATGCTTTACTTCTACAATGATTACAGATATTTGGATTTAATTCACAACTTTTATTTCAAATTTTATAGCAGAAACACTGCAGCACGCATTTCACATTTACTAAACAAAGCAACCATCTTGCAATGAAAACAGACTTAGCATTAAAACTTCTCTGCTTTTGATACTCACATTGATGGAAACAGCATTGAAACCCACATTCAAAGAGAATGCATCTGGGCAGTGGCAGGTTAAGTTTACCTTTGGGCCGTTTTCAAAGCATATCAAATGCACACATTTTTAGGCCCATGCAAAAGTATGGTGATTCATGTTCCTGATGGGAGATAGGAAATTCACCCTGGGGATCACTTCTGTGGCTATGCTTGACAGTGGCTCAGGAAAATAATTTTCTTGGGTGGCGAAAGCCAGGGTACCTTTGGTTAGGCTTATATAGGCCCAATAGCCTAGTACCTACCTATGAAACTATAATTGAATTATATCCCTTGTACAGCACCTGCACCACCTGTTAGAGTGTATTTTAAATTTACAGTTTTGAACATTTTCCAGTAAGCAGCGAAACAATTCAAAACATATGAACCAGTAATGACAAACTGCCTAGTTCAGAACATTTCAAACATAAAAGGCCACTCAAACTTCTGTCATTATAATCCACCAATATTACTCCATATGCACAATCTCTGCAGTCTGCAGAATCATCTGAATTCCACATTACAAAGATCTGAAACTAATGAAGAGATTGTTGCTATAAAACATACATTTCAGTGTTTCATCTATAAATGTAGTGCCCATTGCCCTAGAAGAATAAATTGCCTATGTTACATTAAAAGAAATGGTATGCTGGTATATTGCAACAGGGAATATGTAACGAGCTGAAAACTAGGTTCATAGTTACTAGGCACCAAAGGGACATACTCAGGACAGGACTGCAGCACCCCATCCCCTTAAAATGCACATTTACATGCTGTGGGAGTAGAAGCTACAGCCCTCTGTAGCAAGATGCAAGTATGCTACCTGCTGTGCTACTAACACTGCTTTAAAATTCTATACTACAATGATACCATTTGCTAAACAAAAGAGTTGCACATTTGTACAAACCTAGCATGATGAGCAGCCGTAAACTTATCTTCCCTTGAAGCTCTCAATTCCTTGAAAATAAATTCCACCTGCTAACTCTAAGTAGGTCAGTTCAGACACACACACACAGACTAGAAATATAAAGCAGAAATCTGGACACTGAAAATCTGTACATTTGACAGGTATGACACACATAAATCTCCTACCTACCTTGTAGTACCTCCTTAGAAAGTGGATAGAGCAAATCTTTTGGGTTTCTATCATCGTGACAGGAATGTACTGCATTCCTAAATCAAAGTATGATTAAAAGTTCACACAATCAGTACGGTGTCATCAATCTTTGATGTCTGCCAAAGTGCTCTTCAGAGTACCTGCAATGAATGTGCACTGCCCAGTAATGACTCCTCAGTCCTCCTGCAATTGGTATGGAGTTACATTCATTGGTAACATGTCTAAATACGAATGTATATTCTTTTTTAATAAGACCCATTGCTCCTACTACTACTGGAACTGCCTGGGTATCTTTCTTCCACACTGCTCTCATTTCTGCCTGCAAATCCTGATATAGTAGGAGTTTGACTTTGTGTCTCTCTGTACATAACACACTGTAGTCAGTGGGTGTGTAGAGTTCAATGATCAGTGCTACTTTTGTCTTCTTCTCTTGGACCACTAATATCTGGTTTTCTAGCATCTGTCTTTTGAGCTGTTGGTAATTGAGGATGATCCCATGTGATGTAGGCGTTAGCATTTTCTATGATGCTTAAATTGCAGCTTATGTTTCCAGTGTTTTTAAGCCACTTCAGTACCATAATGTTTGCACAATGCCCAGTACAACAGTCTTGCCACATTATTATGCTTGTCAGTATACAGTGTCCTTCTACCGTATGTTACAACCATTAACAAGGTGTTCAACTTCACCCGCTTCCAGTTCTATTTTACAAAACCTACATTTGTCCGTTTCTCCCACATGTGCAATGGACATTGTAAACCAATGTGTACGTGATAGTCCACTATCTTGTGCCGCCAATATTGACCTTTCCTCTCTTAGTTCGAATTCACCTCGCCTTGACCATTCCTGCTTTTGTTCCTGATTAGCATGAGGTTCTTCCAGAAGTGTTCTATACTTGCAACTATATTTATGCATTTTCCACATTTTTTCATCTTCTCAATTGGTCCATCACCGACCTTGTATTCTTTTGTTTCTTGGTACATTCAGTTGCTGCCTGATTTTTATCTACTTCTAGTTTGATTTCCATTTCTGCTTGATGCCGATATGCTTCTGCAAGCCTAAGCAGGGAAAAGCAGAGAAGTCATGTATCTTAGATTTATTCTCATTTTACAAAACGTTCACTACATTTGTGAGGTCAGCAGATGTGTGGAGTCCCATGACTGCAGATCTGTACATGTAATCATTTTCAAAGGAGGAATATCCCTTCTTCAGAATGTGGAAAACATATAATCTTGGTATGCACTGATTTTTTATAAATCATTTGGTGAGTAAGAAGCATCCTTGTTTTCCTATATAATCTATGCAACACTGAGGTCAGTCAAACACACAAAATTAATTTAGGACAGGAAGAACAAATTGGTTTATAGCTTGGATTGTGTTCCTAGATGTAAATGCTGTTTTCAGGATTCATTTAAGTCATCTAAAGTATTCCTTAGTAATTTTGATTTTCATTTGCTCATGTTTTATTGTTGATTGTTTTATCAGTTCCCATTCCCCTATGAACCTATGAACCTAATTATTTGTACTCTTGCTGAAGTTGTTTTATATCACATTCTTGTACCAAACTGATGTTTTCTTGGTGCTGCAGTTTTCCTGCTTTAAAGGTTTGTTTTGCACATTTATCAAGACTAAATGACACTCTCTTATATCGTCTGACTTGCAGATGTGCTTTCAGTTCCTCCTCTGAGCTGTACAGTTTTAAATCATTGACAAAGAGAAGATGAGAGGTCTTTACACGCTGTTGCTTTCTAGGATCCAAATTCTAGGGTAAAACAGAGTGGCAGCAGTAACAGTCCCCCTGGAGTATCCCCATTGAAGTTTTTCCCTGAAATAATAATTTGTCCTTCATCATGGCTTAATTGCAAAGTGCTCTACCACTGTTATGTAATCGATCAGTGTAAAGTGTACGTTATACATTTTAAAGTGCTCTTTTATACATTAATGTGTGATACTACCAAATGTTTTTGTAGTCAATCCATGTTGTACTTATTCTTGCCTGTTTTACAATTCTCCACTATGACTTTAACAACAAATGATTTTTTATTCCATATGACTTTAACCGTCCTTTTGTTCCATTCCCATAACTGAGCTTTCTTCTAAATGACTATAAACTCGGTCAGCATAAATTCCAGTGTACAGTTTATACAGTGTCAGGAGGCAAGTTATTGGCCTATAATTTTCAGGGACGTTTGCAGGTTCAGGTTTAAGTAGGAGCATTTCTTCTTATTAGTTAGGTTGGTGTCTGTTCCGGGTGTGCATATAAACGGTTTACTCATGGCTTTATCTGCTAGTGATCTTGATTCTTGCTTTACTGAGATTGTCATTCCTAATGTGGTCTATTTCAATGAGACTGTTGATATGTTGTTCAACCTTTACCAAGTTGAACAGATTGCAACATCTGGGCAATGGGCTCAGAACTGTTGAGTAATTTGCAATAATGGAATGAGAAATAAGAAATATGCATGAAGAGCAAGCATGGAGTAAAATACTGCAAGTGCATTTTGTCTGGTTTCACTGACAGCGATGTTTTGAAGATCATCCAGGCAGTCAAATATTTTATCAAACTTCTGACTAAACACATGAATGGATTTATATTTCTCGGTCCATCATGTCTCCACAGAAGAGGTATATTTGGTACCAATGCTCATCATTTTGGACTGTCACAGAAAAAAAAATTAATCTTGATAACGTCAACAGCACTATATATTTCAGGACCATCATTCAGATCACACTGACTATCCACTGTGCTGTGCTTCTCAGACTAAACCTTGTAAAGGCTGCTTTTGGATACTTTTCACGAATCTTTGCTTGAACACTGGATGCTTGCCATTATGAAACAGCCATCATAGCCTTGTCCGAGTAACTTGTCCAAGTCTAGGCCGTACTTTGTATCAAATGTCATTGTCAATGAATGCATAGTCTGTGCATCTTTCACAAAAATGTGAACAAAACCAATAGTTATTCTAATCATGTTTCAAAACTTTCAGTATGTTGAGTCTTGTGAGGTCAGATGTGTGCATCCCAGGATTGCAGATCTGTACATGTAATCAATTTCAAGGAGGCCCGTCCCTCCTTCAGAAGGGGGATATATAATGTTGGTATGCACTAATTTTTTTTATAAATCATTTGGAGAGCATGAAGCATCCTTTTTGTTTTCCTATTTAATCTATCCAACACGTTTTGGGGCCAATCATCTCACAACTGTAATTTGGGAGAGGAAGAACAAATTGAGATTCAGCGTGAATTTTGTTCTTGGAAGTCAATGCTGTTTTCAGGATTAATTTAAGTTTTCCAAAATACTCCTTACCAGGTTTTATTTGCATTTGTTCATGCTTTATAGATCCTTAATCTATTGTCAAGTGGTTATATACTCCCTCTTGCTCAAGTTTTTTCATATCACATTCTTGTCCCAAATTGTTTTCTTGACGCTGCAATTGTCCTGCTTTGAAGGTTGCTTTTGCACATGTATCAAGACCAAATGGTCATGTCATTCTGTTATCATCTGAAAATGTTTTGACAACTTGTTGTTGTGCTTTCAGGTCTTCCTATGATTAGCTCTACAGTTTTGCATCAATCGACAAAGAGAAGATGAGAGGTCTTTACACCGTTTGTTTCTAGGAGCCAAATTATAGGGCAAGAAAGAATAGCAGTGGTGTCACTGACAGTCACCCCAGAATTCCCCCCATTTCATTTTTATCCCTGGAATAATAATTTGTCCTTTATCATAGCTTAATTGCAAAGAGGTCTGCCACTGTTTCCTCATCAACATCACTGTAATGTAGTCGATCAGTGTAAAGTGTATGTTACATTTTTAAGCACTCTTGTCCTTGAATGTGTGGGATACTATCAGATTCTTTTTTTGAAATTAGTCCATGCCCTACTTAGATTCTCGCCTCTTTTACAGTAAACTAGTATGACTTTAACAAATGATCCTTTGTTCCATATGACCTTCTGTATTGCCCATTTGTTCTACTGCCATAATTGAGTTTTCTTCTAAATGACTATAAACTCTGTTAGCATCAGTTCCAGTGCAGAGTTTATACATCGTCAGAAGAAACGAGGCAAGTTACTGGTTTAGGGTAGCATGCAAGTTCACTGTTAAGTAGGAGCATTGTTTTTCCTCCTCTTAGTTCGGTTGGTGCCTGTTTGGGGTGCATATATACATAGTTATTACTCGTGGATAAATCTTCGTGCAACAATGTTAATACTTTTAGGAAGATGTTACGTACTGCATCTGAGCCTGGGGTTTTCCAATTATAGGATTTGACTTTGTGTTAATCTCTGGCTGTTAAGTCATCCCATTTCATATCTTGTCCCTTTAAACTTGTTATTATTTTACTTCTATCCATTTAGCATCTTTGTTATGTTGCGCATGATCTTCGTAAGTACTTCTCCAAAATGTATCTTTTTGTCAGTTCTTTTACCTCATTTCCAAATTCTCAAAAAAAATTGTTGGGTCATCAATAAATTGCTTATTTTGTACTTTTCCCTTATATTTATTTGTGTATCTTCTAATTTATTCTTCCTGTGCTGAGATTTTTACTTTATTTGCGATAGTACATGATACATCCTAAGCTGTTCTAATACTGCGCACTACCTTTATCACATCTATCTTTGTAAGTATTTTTGTAAATCTGTTCCCTCTTCTGTGACACGGTGACAACCCCTGTCTCAATTGCTTTATATATATTTGTTTCCATGATGGCATTAACTTTCTCACCTTCTTTTCTCTCACTACCCTGTGTTCTTATGGCTCAAAAGCGTTATCAGTTATCAAATTAGCTTCACAGTAATATAGCCTGTTTACGTCTGTTATATCGCATGAATCTCTATGGACAGTCCTAATTACTTGTTTCACTTGTTTTATCAAACAAACTTTCTGGGTTTTACTGACCTTCTGAAGTCTGTTTTCATAATTTATCTTAATAATGTCTCTCTCTACCAAATCAAGCAACTCTTAGCTCATTTTCTTCTAAACTGAGGACACATTTTTTGTTTTCCATTTGCAGTGAGCATTCTATACAAAGTTCTATAGCATCTTCCTGTGGCACACTGTTTCATCCCATGTCACCCATTGCTCTGACATAAGGGAACTCATTGGCCTATCAGTATCACTCCTCAACATTGACTGCACACTTTCCACAGTTACAGTTTCCTGTTCCTTCTGTTGCTGCCCAGCTTCAAGAGAACACTTATACGGGTTTCCTGTGAAAATTACTAATATATTCATATGGCATTGGCATGTGTGACCAATTGCTTCCCGTTCCATTGGTTTCCACTTAATTGGATATCCATCGATTTATCATGTTGTGATTTGTGATGCTTTCTGAATTAGATTTTCTACACTGAATCATTCACTTTGCAGGTACTCCATAACCTCAGTTTCTACTAGTATAACTTTTCCGCTACTGTCTCCTTTTCTACTTTTTCTATTTGTCTTTGTATTTTCTCTGTTGTCAAGTTTTCGATCTCCAGATTCCTTTGTCTGTATGTGTCTTCAAATATCATTGCTGCTGTTCTTTTTGTATTGATTAGTTTTGCTTTCTCCTTTGCATAGAAATCACACTATATTAAATCTCTTTTCTTTCCCATGTCCATATTTGTTGTTCAGATGTCTCCTGATCTTCCTGTTTCTCCTTACTTTGGGAACTCATTACATCATGCTGTGAGGTAACCTGTGTTGTGTGTTACACCTACACCAAATCCTTCACTTTCCAGGCACTCCATAACTTATACTTCTGTTTTGCTTTTTTAATTCTACTTTATTAATCTTATTTTCTACATTCCCTCTGTGACTTGTGAAATGTTGCATATCTGGATGCCTTCGCCTGTATTTCTCGTTGAGTATCTTTGGGGCTGCCTTCTTTATACTGATTAATTTGGCTTTCCCCTTTGCATGAATATTGCACCATATCAAATCTTTTTCCCCATGTCTATATTTCTTTTTTTACACTTTACAAAAAGTTCTAGGTTTTGTTATTTATATATTCATACCTCCTCTGATGCTCCTTTTTTCAAACGGATCAAAGTTTCTTGGTCTATACATACAGTTTTTCATGCATCTGTTGTAATTAAGACACATTTTTATTTGAAGCTTCTGACAGTTTCATTCCTGTAATGTCTCTCAATCTTTTTATATACCTTGTGTCTGGAAATTCTGGGCTGTTTACATAATAGTAACAATACACCATTTCCTTCTTATCCTCAATAGTTCACTGTATCGACTTTATGGCTCTTCTTTGGCCTATCTGTTTTTGTGATTTTTGTGGTCTGCTACTTCTACAACAGGGAGGCCATCCTCCTTGCTTTGTGCATTTGTTCCAGATTCTGGATATAATTTTACCACCTAAAGGCATATTTTAAATGTCAACATCCATCAAGTGCATAAATCCAAAAACTATGTGGACCACCTCCAAGCCTTGAGACTCTTCTTGGTCTCAAAGGCTACTGAGGACAGATTTGTGCTACACATGCATAACCTCATAGTCCTGTCAAAACTCCTGCACATTCATAATTGCAATGAGGGTATAAACAGTCGCTCAACAGGTGTCAATCTGTACTGCAACATAAATGTGGGAAGGACAGATGTTTATCAACTAGACTCCCACTTCTTTGGAATGATCTTCCTCTCCACATAAAGCAAAGTAGACCTCTTACTGTACTTAACCATAATCTGGATGGATAAGCCTAATTTAATTCCTGATTTTAGTAGCCTTGTTGTCCCTCTTACACAGAAACATCATGTTAATATTCAGCTTGCCTCAGGGTTAATAAAATGTGAGATATACAAGGGGAATGCTGTTATAGATTTCGAATTATCCTTACGGCTCAACAGACTAGCAAGTACCTATGTGAACTTGTTATTGTGCTATACTTTTCATTTTTGAACATATTTTTGTATATGCCTTTGACCTTTGTGACAACAAAAAGGGCCCAGGTAAACTTTTTGGTGAACTATCATAAACTTTTAATAATTACAAATCCTTTTATTGCAGTCTGTAATACTTCAGAAGTCCAGGGAGCCACCCCTCTTGGCCATACTAAACTCCTTCCTCTTATCACTCCACTTAACTTTTGCTGCTTAAGTGGATATCATGGTTTCATCTGCTTCTACCTGTATTGTGTGGATCCGGCTCTAAGATAGTGCATCAGAACAAGGATTTGTCAATTTTCACTAAAAATCTCCCTGCGCTAACAGCCTTATAAAGATTTCACTAACTCTGTTTTATTTACTGTCTTTATGCTGCTGCTGCTCTGTACATGCGTGATTCCATGTTTAATTTTCAGAATTTTCATTAACCATGGGTACTGCAGACAGTCTCCTTTGCTTGTGCTGCTTGAAATCACCTCATTGTTTGTCTGTGGATTTCTAGTATGAAATAAGACCAATGGAACTGTAGTATCAAACTCATTTGTTTAGAAATCATACATTTTGTAGGTAACTGCAATTAAAAAGCAAAAAAGAAACACTGAATGAACTACATGGTCAGTATAGGCCTATGACTCCTGTGGCGCAAATATAAATTACAAGTGTCTGCTGTGGGTGCCAAAAGCGTCAATAACTTTACTGATGAACTGTTTCTTTTCACGAATGACACTTTCACGATGAGCACTAATCATGCACAGTGCTGAAAGTCTATCATCAGTCATTGTGCACCTTAGCCAGGTCTTGACCCGTCTCAGAGTGCTGAACGATTGTTCAATGGTGCAGGTAGTAGCTGGTAAGGTCAACACAATCAGAACTGCTTGCTTAACAGCAGGAAAGAAATCACAGTGTTGCAACAAGTCAGCAAAGTCCACTGTTTTGGCTATATCTGGAACCTTCGTATGCCAATAGTCGAACAAATTCATCATCTCTAATTCCAAATTGTCGATATGATATAGTTCGTTACTGACTGCAATTCGTTTTCGGAATTCTTCACGTTCTAGGTTTTGCATCATTTTAGGATGCAGATAAAATAAGTTGAACTGAGCAGTGTTACTGCTGGAAAAGCGAGACATCAGTGAAGAAACTAATGAGTCAAGATAGGGAATATAAATACTCGTTCTGTAATAACTCTCAAAATCCCCGGCTACTGTATTTGCTCGGTGTGTTTGTCGACTGCAAATCCTTGGCAACACTAACTCGATACCAAGTTTATCTGCTATTGATCTTGCCTTCCTAAAGTGCTCTTCAGCATGGTTACGGTGCTCCTTGAATATTTCAATGAGTCTGTTGATGTGCTGTTGAGCCTTTATTATATCAAGTTGAACAGACTGCAACATCTGGGCAACGGGTTCAAGAACTGATGAGTAATTTGCAATAATGAAGAGAGAAATAAGAAACGTGCATGAAGAGCAAGCTCTGAGTAATATATGTGCATTTTGTCTGGTTTCACTAGCAGTGATCTTCTGAAGATCAGCGAGGCAGTCAAATATTTTCTCAAAGTTTTGACTAAACACACGAATGGATTTATATTTCTCAGTACATCGTGTCTCACACAGAAGAGGTATATTTGGTACCAATGCTCGTCGTTTTGGACTGTCACGAAAAAAATTAATAATCTTCTTGATAACACCAACAGCACTACTTATTTCAGGAACATCATTCAGATCATTGACTACAAGGTTTAGTCTGTGAGACGCGCAGTGGATAAAGACTGCTTTTGGATACTTTTCACGAATCTTTGCCTGAACACCATTCTGGATGCTTGCCATTATGGAGCAGCCATCATAGCCTTGTCCGAGTAATTTTTCCAAGTCTAGACCGTACTTTATGCATTCACTGACAATGACATTTGATACAGACTGTGCATCTCTCGCAACAATGGGAACAAAACCCAGAAACTCTTCTCTAATACAATCACCATCAACAAACCGAATGCCCAATGACAAATGCTCAATGCCCGAGATATCTGCAGTTTCATCTGCCAATACACTAAATCCAATTGTCCTACTCGCTGCACAAGCAATCTCATTTTGAAGTACATGTTCGCATTCTGCCAACAACTCATTTTGCACCCTATGGGATGTGTACCGAGCATTTCCTGCAGCTGTTTCACTGTGCTGCTTTAATATCGTGTCCCCAGCTTCAATACGAAAATCTAATAAGTCACAGAAATTTCCACCAGAGCCTTCTTTTCCACAAAGAGGAATGTCATGGGTTGCACAGTAAATAATGGTAGATAAAATTGGTTCCAATTTCTTTCAGTTCTCTGCCATTTGTTTTGCTACTGCTGCATCTAGCTGTGGAATAACAGCTGTTTCTGGCTTCTGTCGCGTACAAGAAAAATTGGCAGCATCTTCAGTAGAACCTTTGTGCCATGATGACTGCATGTGATTTCTTGCAGACTCATTGAAGGCATTATATTTTGTGCACACACTAGTGATGAAGCTGCCTTGCAACCCACGGTGAACTGACTGAGGAAATAATACACAAGTTAAGCAGACTGGGCCTTTCAAGAGAGGAGAATATGCAAGCCACGGTGAATACTGAGACAGCCAACTATATCGGAATGCTCGCTTTTTGTCTGATGCATCAGCTTTGAAGTTGTAATTCTCTGGAGGGATGTATGGTTGTGTCAGTAACCTGAATTTCATGAAGTCATCAATTCTGTCTGATCGAATGTAACAACCAATATCAGTTTCTGCACATACACTTTGTGGGGTCTCTCGCTGTTCCCCAAACACAACAGAGACAGCACCTTTCTCTATACGTTCATCAACAGACCCACCTAGTTCTGTTACTTCATGTTGCTCGTACCTTGCTTTCTTACTAATCTGTTTGAAAAATGTTCTAATGTCCTCACTGTGTGCCATCACATACCCTACTTATTCAATAATAGACAACCTAAAGCATCCGATGATGGGCTAGTGCTACCTTTGTAGTACGTATATTGCAGCTCTATCAATGATGTTACTGAACAAAAGAAAAAAAAAACTGTCAGATATGGGATTAAAAATGTTTGTGTTTCAACATCACCAATGATTAACAAGTTTCTCATGCTAACCTGGACAACAACAAAAAATAAATACATAAAACTAGTTGATGTTTGCTTTTGTACATATTTATGCAAGGAAAACTTAATACTGCAGTAAGTACTATCTGGACAGAAATACATACTTTATGCACAGTCTTCGCAGCTTTCCCAAATAAAGCAAATAAATAGTCCCTGTAGACTATGATGTTTGTAGATGACATTGTGATCTGTAGTGAGATTAGGGAACAGGTGTTTGATGAGACCCTGCAGAGATGGAGATATGCTCTACAGCAGGGGTGTAGCCAGGATTTTCAAATTTGTACTCATCTCCCAGACTGCTGCTTCCCCCTTAACAAGCCACATCCACATTAACACTGCTGACCAAACCATGCGCCCCTTTATATTGCTGATCTCGGAACAGAAGTATATGCCACTACACGATGCATGAACATTTTCATTCCAAAAGTATATCTTCCGTAAGTCAAAAAACAAAATACCTTTCCATTTACACTAGGACAGATCAGTTTGACCCCCCCCCGCCCAAGATTACTCTTCTTCCCCTTGCAGCCCATAACCCTTGTAGTGGCTCATTACACCTCCAGTAATGCTGCTGATTAAATGACTGTCAGGGTCTAGGCATCACATGCTCCGCAGTGTTGTGGTCTGTAGGTACAACATATTGTGCTCTCCCTACGTAACACCCAAGCTATGAGCCACAACTACCTCCCTTTCACCAGCATGGGTCACCTGGCAATGCATGATCACTCCTATGGACTACAGTCACACTAAGCCTTTTGGAATGGTAAACCTTACATTCCCAACAGCAAATACATTTTAGCTGGGCTAAGTCATACTTCCTATGACAATTAATGAAGATGTGTACCCATGGGAGTCAATCAAGCAAAAAGTAAAGCAGTTGAAATTTATATCCTTACTACCTTGCTTACATTCTGTGAATCTCAAGAAGACACCCTTGACCATAAATCTTCTGGCTATCACTAGCAAGCAAGTCTTCAATGCACTCTCCAAGTCAAAGAATACTACCTCAATAGAACCTGAGAATATCCTGGGATACCTCTTGGATAGCATGAAACATGAGGTATCAGGCACTCTAAAATCAATGTTCAACATTAGCCAACTAATTTGCTTCATGATTAGTGAATGGCAGACTGCAGTACTTAATCCTTAGCACAAGGTTTGGCCTTCTACTGACATGGATAACCATAGACCATAAGTTTGACTGTTCTTGTACGTAAACGCATGGAAAGAATCATAGATATTTTAAATAAAGACACAGGGAACCAATTTTCTTATTTACTTCTACAACTATTACAGATATTGAAATAAAATAGCACAAGCACTGATAGCCATTTGCTAAATATAGTCTCACAATGAAAACAGACTCAGCATGAGCAGTAAACTTCTCTGCCCTTGAAACTCACACTCATTGACATGGCATGAAAACCCACATTAAAAGAAAATGCATCTGACAGTGGAGGATTAAGTTAACCTTTGAGCTGTTTTCAAACCATAAGCTCCTTGCACACATTTATAGGGCCATGCACACATGTATGTATTATTTGATTCACCCTCATGATAAATTATATTCCTTATATAATACATCACAATTTGTTAGAATGGTATTTTAATTCTGTAGTCATGAACATTTTTCTAGAAAGCAATGAACATTTTTCTAGAAAGCAATGAAACAAAATGTATGAGATAATGATAAAGCTACCCATTTCAAAAAATGTTGACCACAAAATGCCACTCATACTTCCATCATTATAATACAGCAATACTACTTAAAAAGCACAATCTTTTCAGAAGTAAAAGTCATCCAGATATTTCTACCTTAAAGAGCTCTGTAACTAAGAAAACTTTACATTTCAATGTTTCATATACAAATTCAGTGCCTGCTGTCTTTGAAGAATAAATTGTCTATGTTATATTAAAAATGGTAAGCTGATAACATTGCCAATAGGGAACGACTGACAATCCAACAAGTTACTAGGAATCTTATACAAAGGAGGACACACAGGAGTGTAGAACCCCCTATACTTTCTTAAAATGCACCAAATAATCCACAGTCAAAATGGCACTGCAATATCAGCACTTCATCTACATGGTGTGGGAGTAAAAGCCCTTGCCTTCTGCACCAAAGGCAATTATGCTGCTATGCTAACCCTGCTTTCAAATTCTACAATGCAAACAGTGACTACCATTTGATAAACAAAACAGTTAACCACTCGCTATATACCAGTGCTACAGAAAAGACTAAAACTGAACTAGCATAAAAAGTTTTAATTTTCGTAAAACACGTCATCAGAATGATAAAAACACAGTTCCGCACTCTATTTAAACCTAAAATGTGTGTGTGTGTGTGTGTGTGTGTGTGTGTGTGTGTGTGTGTGTGTGTGTGTGTGTGGAGGGCTCATGAAGATGTGTGCAGTCATGATGCTCTACTAGGTAGAATCCCACATTGCCAAATAGCACCGGTGGTGATAATTTTTCTGAATCCTTCAGTTTGTATCTAAAAAAAACTATTATACACAAGAGCAGTTGGCACAAATCTCTGAGGAGGCACCTTCCTGGCCTTGATGCATAAGGGCTTGGCTGGTAGCTGACAAGGGGGCACAGAAAGGCCACATGTAAATCCCCTCTAAATGAACTACAGATGCATCACCCTATCTCACAAGAGAGGCCACTGTCAAACTGATATTCATGTGTATATGTATATATGTGCAAATACATTGTGTACATACATATATATCGATATACACATATATGCACAGACACACACTATATATATATATATATATATATATATATAAATATATATATATATATATATATATATATACACACACACACACACACACATACATACATATACATGCATATACATACATACATAGGAAAACAAACATCAGCGGTTTTGGAGGACAGGTAGTTGATGAAGAATGGGTGGCTTGACTACAAGCACAGAAAAAACAAAATCTGCATTGTGCATTCATCAAAGTGATAATTGCTTCTGCTTATGTGAATAACAATTACAGCAGCTGAGACTTTTACCAGACAGTGATAATGACTCACTGCTATATTGCAACTAAGCTTAATGCTAATGTGATAATGACCTTTGTTTCAGTACTCCAAATTTATGCAGGCTCAGACAAAGGTGATAATTGCTGCACATAACCTGTTGACTAGGAATTCATTATATTAACTTGGGCAGCTGTTGTGTAACACAGACTCATTATCAGTAAAGAGAACACCTGAGTAATTCAGTAAAATAGTAAAATAGTATAACACTTACATATTACTGAGCCCTTCCTCCCACCAAAATTCCACACATGACTGACAAAGCAAGGAAAAGTCAACAAGCTCATAGGTAAGTACTAGGCTATTTGCCCAAGGGCATTTATAAGCCTAGCCTGAATGTGTCGGCTTTCGCCACCCCCTTAGATTAGTTCCCTGTGCCTCTGTCCAGCAGAGCCATTAGTTCCCTGCACCACTGTCCAGCAGAGCCACTGCAGTGATCCCTGGGGTAAACTTCACCCATCAAGGTTTCTCTTGAAGAGTGTTAGTGAGGGTGATAACAGCCTTTACGCTTGATTATTCATGGTTTCAGACCTCTCAACTGTCCATTTTGTCGCAGAATGCCCAGATGTTTACCTCATATTTTGGTCTGTCCCTCATAAAATTGATAGTTGCCTGGCAAACCACTTAGATTATTTGAGAATTGAAATCATTAAATAATTTTTCAGACTTCTTAGTACTATATGCTTTACATCCATAACTCCTCTATGAAAAAAAAAAAATTCATGTTGGAGTGTCAGCCTCGCATTACTCAAAAAGCACATTACCACCTACTATGATCCTATGACCAATACTACCCTGTCTTCACAATAATGTCTAAGGTTCTAAGACTTTCTTTAACACACCGAACATGTTTCTAAGCAATTTTCTCTTTTTCCTCAATTTATCTCTACTATCTTTTCTAACTCAAACATATGTGTACTACCAGCTCACTATGTCTCCCACAAACCCACACCTTAAGCAACTACAATAACTTATTCTATCAAAACATATCATCTGAACTATGCAATTCTATACCACACTGTCTTCTTTCTTATAGATAACATCAAATTTACAATACTAATAACTTCTCCCTCAAATCCTTCTCTATTAATTTTTTCTCTACCCCAAACCACACACACAAAGACACACGCAGACAGACACACACAAATAACAATAAATAAACAACTCTCATACCTACTTCCATTTCAACTCATTATCTACCTGTGGAGTGTGGAGATATACATCCCAAATCCCAATCCAGGACCACCACACCAAATTCAGCTTCCCATTTGCCAACTCCACTACATCTGTCCACTCTTCCCAAAAAGATACTCTGGTTCATTTTCTTAAATGCAAATGTAAGGAGCCTCATCAGTAAAATTCAAGATACACATGCATCCATATGGACCATATCCCTATACTCTCCCTGACATAATCATCATTACAGAAATCTGGTTAAAAAAAATGTAGCAGATAAATAAATACTCCTCTCTGGCTGCAATATTCAGTCTTAGATTTAATACTAACAAGAACAACACACACCACTACCTCTGGCAGTCTAAATGTTAACTTACTTGCCCACAATTATCCAGACACATTACATTAACAAATTAATTACAGTAAAGTTCACAACTTAACCTTTTCTGCAAAGATATAGTCAGTGAAACATTAAAAATTAAAAATGTAGCAGGACTCCCTTAAGAACTCTTCCTCTAAATGACACAGACACACGGTGTGTCCAATAACAAAACCTTGCCAAAAGGGAGAGAGAAACAGTGACTGAAAAATGTATAAAGCAGTCTTACTGCTACAAAAACAAAGGGATAAATAAAATCATGGTTTCAGCATATGGATGAACCCAGTACATCAAGGCAGCAGCAAATTAACCAATCACAGTAAGCTAAAAGATAAACAACACTAAAAGCTAAACCGAAACACAACAGTTTAAAAACAAAACAATAGCAATCATACATCTGTTCTAAATTTACAATGATATTCTACAATGTGCAAAATAGGAAAAGTCACAAATATAAATGGGCTTTCTTGTTTATCATATAAATATAAAACGTGTAACAACGTTCAAAAGACATGAATTATCAAAGAAATAAAATATTAACACTGACATTTTAATAAACGATCTAAAAACAATAAGTGGAAAAATAAATAGTTATATCACAGTCACTTTCTTCAACTCAGCTTTTATAAATTATAGGCCGCCTCATCTTCATGGCCATCTTTAGTATGGGCAGCCACAGCCAGGAAAGCATACGAGGAAAAGGAAAGCAAGATGGCAGCTCATCACATTGTGATGATGCCTGGAGGGACGGTCGGTCGGACGTTGAATTGGTGCAGGAATGAAAATAAAGTTTGATTTTTAAAGTAGGGAAATGGGGTTTCAGTTTTAGACACGGAGGTGCAGTCCATAGCACCACTCACTCTCACACACTCAAGTGAAGTGTGCCACGCCAGTTTTGCGTTTTGGCGCCAAGTGTTCAGTCAGTCACCTTCAAAAGTACAAAAAAAACAACCTACCTTCTCTTCTTGTAATAATACCAACACCATACGCACCACCACCAGTCCAGTCCTTCCACCACTCACCACACGAAACACGATGGTTTGGTTTGCTCCTGAGCATGAAATCATCAAATTCCACTTCCACCGATGTCCACCTGCAGTCTTCTTCCATCAAATTGCAAGTTGCAACTACGCGAACGCAAATAACGCGCGATTACTTAAGGAGGAGTTTGAGGCTTGTCGAGTTGTCGTCATGTCAGACTCGCGTCAGTCATGTGACTGCCTGGTACGCCATCTCCAGTAACAGTTCAGGCTATGGGGAAAACGGGGGAAAAAACAAAGTAAGTGGGGGAAAAAAAAAGTCTGTATAGCAAAAAAAAAAAAAAGTGTGTATAGCGCTAAGAAAATCCAGGGGGGGGGGTGCAAGTGCACCCCCTTGCACCTGCCTGCGGGCGCCCTTGGTCATGGGAAATCTGCAATACTGATTATACAGTGTGAAGACATGTTAATTTAATTTGTAGGAAATTCCTATTGAAGTAATCAGTGGCATCATACAGATTCAGATTCCATAATGGTATCCATTTTACTACTTTTGAAGTTGGAAAAAAAAGGCCAATTTGTTGAAATGCTCTGAATTTCTCCAGACAGAATATTTATATTCCTTGTGGGTTTTCTTTTAATTCCACATAGCAGGTGGTGGTAAATAGTTACTAAATGAGACAGAAACAGTTCCTCGTACTAAAATGTTATTTGGAATACAGGTAGACATCCAAAGGAGTACATTGTCTTTTCAAGACACTATCAGTCCAGATACTAAGGTTAGTTACTGTGGAACATATATACAAGTGGATATTGGTGTGGTAATAACCATCGTGCGTCATGCTCTAGTCCACATTACGATGCCCCATACCACTAACCTGACCTCTGTATGTGGTCATTGGAACCTGTAAGTTGTGTTCTGTTGTACCATGTGAGGTATTGGATGGTATATAAATGGATGATAGTTGGACATTTTTTTAGCAGATTGTTGCATCTCAAACTGAAGAAGTGGTGAACAGACAGAATGAATGAAAGAACCCTTTTGGTAATTTGGTCTCTGTTTCCAATTAAGTCAATCAAGTCTGGTGACTTTTAGCACGAGTCCCAGATCATGGTTAAAAAATACCCCATCATTGTGAAACCAATGAATAAAATGAACAGCAAACAAAATAAAGATTATTACCATGCTATGTTTTACAGTCCTATAAAAGAAAATGTCTTGATTCTCAGATGGTTGGCAAATTGTGGTAGCTGTTGAGGTTCGATAAAGAAGAATTAGAAATTCAGAACAAGAAATGTCTCAGCAAAATATCATTAGTGCCATATAGTCACTTCCAAGTGGCAAAGCCCTGAACTTCGACAGCTGATACGATAGAAATATATGAATGAGCAGTTCCAACTACTTGGCCAGTGCTGCTGAGTAACTTGAGCTTGGATATCCTCATCTGGGAATAAACCTTCCTGAAACAATGACCTCTTCACAGCGGAAAGCTTTAGACCTATGCCACTATTAAACTTGTACCAGAAAATACTTACCTAAGATTTTGACAATATAGCTGGAGGGGTTCTAGTACTGAAACCCAAACACCAAAGCCCTGATATGCCAAAACTACTATATGAAACACACATGGAAGTATTTTCCTAAACTGCAAGTGTTTTTTTGCTGGGGAAGCAATCCTCCCTGTACTCTTGATGGGAGGGACAACCCCCCCCCCCCAAAGTTATACATACTTTGTGATCAAACAAACATGAAGAAGAGAGAAAAATACCAAAAAAAGGAACTGCTGCAGCTACTGCTGGTGCACACATAGACATCACACCAGCAGTGATTTTCTATAGAAGACAGCAATTGGCATTCTGTTTAGCAGTGTCTCCTGCCTTGGTTACCTGGCTCTAAACGCAATTGGCATTCTGTTTAGCAGTGTCTCCTGCCTTGGTTACCTGGCTCTAAACGCAATTAGCATTCTGTTTAGCAGTGTCTCCTGCCTTGGTTACCTGGCTCTAAACGCAATTGGCATTCTGTTTAGCAGTGTCTCCTGCCTTGGTTACCTGGCTCTAAACGCAATTGGCATTCTGTTTAGCGGTGTCTCCTGCCTTGGTTACCTGGCTCTAGACGCAATTGGCATTCTGTTCAGCAGTGTCTCCTGCCTTGGTTACCTGGCTCTAAACGCAATTGGCATTCTGTTTAGCAGTGTCTCCTGCCTTGGTTACCTGGCTCTAAACGCAATTGGCATTCTGTTTAGCAGTGTCTCCTGCCTTGGTTACCTGGCTCTAAACAAACAGTAACTCAAAGACATGTAGGGAAGCCAGTTGGGTGCACTTAGATTTGTAGGATTTGTAAAGGGGAGGAAAAAGAACACCATCTGGGATTTACATTAGATATACTGAGTGATCTTTGGTAGATCTATTTGAAAAAGGCAAAACTTTTACAGTTAGCTGGCAGATTATAACTAAGTTCTGAAAGGGCATTTCATTCTGTTAGATAGCCATACAAAATATGGTATTTCTGAAGACGTTTTTACGAAAGCGTCAATTAAAAAAGTCTATTACGCTAGTGACTTGTGTTTTTTTAGCAGCATCCCTGACAACCTTGTATTTTGTAGTTCTTGGTTCTGTCAAAGCTTCAGGTGGTTCTAGTTTTTAGATAGCCATACACTTAATTGTTGCTAGACCTGTTAAATAGCCATACATTTGCTGGGTGTTAGATCTGTTAGATGGCCACACATTTACTGGGTGTTAACTGTGTTAGATGGCCATACATTTACTGGGTGTTAGATAGCCATACATTTACTGCATATTAGATCTTTTAGACAGCCATACATTTACTGGTTGTTAGCTCTGTTAGGTAGCTATACATTTACTGTGTGTTCAATCTGTACTTTTACTGGGTGTTAGATATGTTAGCTAGCCATATGTTTACTAGATGTTAGATCTGTTAGCCATACATTTATTGGGAGTTAGAGTTGTTAGATGGTTGTATAGTAAATGGGTGTTAAATATGTTAGTTAGCCTAAAATTTACTGGATGTTAGCTCTGTTAGATGGCCATATGTTTACTGGGTGTTAGATCTCTTAGATAGCGATACATTTATAGGGTGTTAGATCTGTTAGATAGCTGTAGATTTACTGGGTGTTAACTCTTGTTAGATAGCTGTACATTTATGGGTGTTAGATTTGTTAGATAGCTATACATTTACTGGGTGTTAGCTCTTTTACATGACCAAACATTTACTAGGTGTTAGATGGCCGTATATTTACTGAGTGTTAGATCTGTTAAAAAGCCATACATTTACTGGGTGTTGGATCTGCTAGATAGCTATATATTTACTGGGTATTAGAGCTGTTAAATAGCTGTAGATTTCCTTGGTGTTAAATCTGTTAGAAAACCATACATTTTCTGGGTGTTAGATATGTTAGATAGCCGTACATTTACCGGGCATTCGCTCTGTAAGATTGCTGTACATTTGCTGGGTTTTAGAACTGTCAGTCATACATTTACTGGGTGTTAGCTCTGTTAGATGTGCGTACATTTATTGGGTGTTAGATCTGTTAGTACACTTACTGGGTGTTAGATCTGTTAAATAGCTATAAATTTACTGGGTGTTAGATTTGTACATTCACTGGTTATTAGATATGTTAGACAGCCATATATTTACTGGGTGTTAGATCTGTTAGATAGCTGTATATTTGCTGGGTGTTAGATCGGTTAGATAGCTGTACATTTACTGAGTGTTAGAGCTGTTAATTGCACATCTGCCAGGTGTTAGCTCTGTTAGATAGCCATATATTTACTGGGTGTTAAATCTGCTAGACAGCCATACATTTACTGGGTGTTAGATTTGTTGGATAGCAGTACATTTGCTGGGTGTTAGATCGGTTAGATAGCTGTACATTTGCTAGGTGTTAGATCTGTTAGATTGCCTATGTTTACTGGATGTTAAATAGCTGTAGATTTACTTGGTGTTAGGTCTGTTAGAAAGCCATACATTTAGTGGGTGTTAGATCTGTTAGATGGCCATACATTTACTGGGTGTTAGATGTGTTAGATAGCCATACATTTACTCGGTGTTTGATACATTTACCAGGTGTTAGTTCTGTTAGATAGCCATCCACTGACTGGTTGTTAGATTTGTTAGATAGCCATACACTTACTGGGTTTTAGATCTGTTAGTCATACATTTACTGGGTGTTAACTCTGTTAGATAGCCATACATTTACTAGGTGTTAGATCTGTTAGATAGCCGTACATTTACTAGGCATTAGATATGTTAGATAGCCATATATTTAGTGGGTGTTAGATCTGTTAGCTATACATTTAGTGGGTGTTAGATCTGTCTGGCCCTGGCTCCAGCATTTGGTGTTATATCAATGCCTTTCCAAGGACTATTCTAGAGTACTGCCAAAATACAGTTTATAGATCTTTCTCTATTAGGTTAGGTAGAAAGCAATGTTGGTCAGTTTTTTTGTTGTTGATTCTATGGGGCCTCTTGTCTAGGTTTTAAGTGACAGTTTCATTCCTAACGCCATGATGTTAAATAAATGTGTTCTGTTAGCTGAGGTGGAGGTACTTATTCTGTAGGGGTTCAGTGTGATCAGACAGATTAGATTTTTCTCTGGGCTGAAGTTAAGCCAGGACAAAACTAAATATCTGTTTTTTAAATGCAGAAACCCTTGCACAAGGCCTGCTGTCCATTCTAGAAAGACAGGTAGATGAAATACTATCACATTGTTTTAGATGACTACTCCAAATCTATCAGTTAACTCTGTTATATCCTTTAACTAATAGCAAGCAACTTCTGGGTTGATGGGGACTGTATTTGCTCTTCAAGTGACAGTGGTAAGGATGGTCTCACCGTTTGTCTTAGGCTAATCCCTATCTGCCTATAAGGAATCCTGATGGAAGAAAATGGGCTACTCAGAACCAGGTAATGGACTACTAACCATACCTCTCAACCTCTCAGCTCAGGAAATATGGACAAAGACAGAAATAATGGGTGGTCAAAGGCCCAAAATATGGACAAAATTTACAAAAATTGCTCTTATAAACTCAAAAAGTTGCTAGAATAACATATTTTGAATTATTATGAATTTTCTGAAGGATATGAAGCCTGAAACTCAAATATTTGTCATTATTTATTATTTATTGACTAAATAAACCTCAATAATTTGCCAGAAAACCACAAATTCTATAAGGAAAATACCACAAATATGAGGCAAAAAATCTGGACATTTTGGTAAAATCTGGAGAGTTGAGTGGTATGCTGTGAATACACATTGTACCCCTATAACACAAGTCGGGGAAATACTATCATACTCAAAGTGTTGCCTGTTGCTGTTCACCTTTTTGCTGTAGCCAGTTACTTTAATGTATACAGCTAGGTCAGCCCCCCCATTCACAAATCGCTCATCCACTTTTGACCTCTATCCCAGTACTGCACAAAATGGAATAGGTCAGAGGGAGTGTCCTGTGGCAGATAGCCACTCTAAACCCAAAGTCATCTAGGTGAGAGTCTGTGGAAAGCCTATGATACTATATTACTCTTTTCATAGGCACAGTTTCAAGTGGCAAAATGCTGCAGATCAAGCAAGGAGTTCATCACCCACCCCAGTTTGTAATACAAGTCATGTCTTCTTTTTAATTTCTCAGATCTCTTTTCTATCCTATTTCCTTCAGTCAGACATTGGTACTTCACTCCATCACTGGTAAAAGATAGAGCTGTGTTTAAGTTCCACCAGCTGAAGGTGTGATAGGCTCAGTAATGCACATCTTCAAATAACATGGCTTGGCCTAGTTGTGCAACATGTCTGGCCAGCCACACTGAAGGTTAGACTCAGTTTCTTCTGAGTTGGCCATATCAACTATCATTAAGAAGGATGATGTATTCCTCTGGGAAAGTTCATGATGTTTAGTTATAAATAAACACACATTTGTTAATGAAGGAGGCCCACTGGGGATGCACTCTCTTTTCAGATGTGGCCCTGGATCAATGTCTGGTTAAGGAACTTGCTGAAGGCCATACACTATACAAATGAGGCGGAGGGGATCAAACCCTGTACCTCAGGAAATAACCTTCTGTGACAACTGCTATACTTACAGCAATGTAGTATGTAAAAACATTTTGTTTAGAAAATAGAAATCAAATTCTTTCACTGATGCTTTGGCCACAGAAACCTTGTACAAACTTTCTACTATGATTTTTTTTTTATTACAAAGGTTTTTTACCTCATTTGAAAACTACCTAATTTTTGCCTGAAATGTTAAGCCTTGCCTTCATTTCCAAAGAGAAACTTCAAATCTCCTTGAAACTGGACCTTTATTAGTAATATATTCATAGAGGTTCATAGGCTGGTACTAAGCTATCGGCCCTAGGGCCTATACAAGCCTAGCCATAACAATTCCCCGGATATTTCTTCCCACAATATCTATTTCCCTGGACCCCTGTCTAGCAGGGTGACTGACATGATCCCCGGGGTGAATTTCCTATCTCCCATCCAATTGTCAAGGTTCCTTTTGAAGAGGGCCACAGAGGCGCTCTGCTTGACATGTATGGGCAGTCTATTCCAGAGTATGGGGAGTCTCTAGGTCAGGAACCTATCCCTCCAGCATGTTTTGTTCCTTGTGATGACAAGGTTTAGATCCCTGGAGCGTGTGGCTCTGAAGGATTGGGATTTCTTTAAGTGGAGTATGTCCAACACCACAGGGTTTGACATGGCCATGTATGTTAAGCAGAGATCGCCTCCGAGTAGACGATATGCCACAGAGTACAGCTGGGGTTTTTTTAGATGGTCAGCAAAGGGCATCTGCTTTAGGCCTATGATTCTTTTAGTGAGATATTTCTGTGGCCTTTCCAGCTGTTGCAGATGTCTTGTGAGGTACATACCAAATGGTGCATTCTACTCTATAATAGGTCTAATGAGGGATGAATACAGTAGGACAATGACCTCCTTTTTTCTGGATAAAAGCCCTTAGTGATGAGGTGTGCCACATGGAAGTATTTCCTGACTGTTGTGGCGATGTGGTCATCAAAGGGGAGACCACTGTCCACCTGTGTCCCTAGGTCTCTCATCACACTTTCGGTGTTTAGTGTACTGCCACCTATGTGGTAATTCATGGGTACATGTTTTTTCCTAAAGGGAATAACTATACATTTCTTGGCATTAAGCTTGAGTCCATGGCTCTGGCACCAAGCATCTGTTTCTGTAAGGCCCTTTTGTAGAATATCCACATCATTTGGGGATTCAATAATGGCTCCCAGTTTGCTGTCATCTGTGAAATTTATTAGCCAGAGTCCCTTAGTGTTGGTCTGTACTTCAGAGAAGTAGATGCCAAACAAGAGTGGTCCCATGACTGAACCTGAAGGTACTCCACCTGTTTGGAACTGGGTATGGAGTCGGCTACTTTTACAGTCTGGGTTCTGTCAGTAAGCCAGTTGGCAACCCATCGAGTGATGTAGGGATTTATACCCAGCTTAGTAGGTTTATCTATGATTCCAAAGTGGGGGATGGTGTCGAAGGCCTTGGCAAGGTCCAGATAGGCTGTGTGGACCGCCTTACCCTCATCCACAGCTCTAGAGACTGATTTAAAGAACTCAATCAGGTTCAGGAGACAAGATCGGCCCTTCACAAACCCAAACTGGGTGGGGTGCAGTGTTTGAAGGTTGCCAATGTCTTTGTTTATAAGTTCCATGATAATAGGTTAGTACTAGGCTAACTGTCCTTGCGAGCCATTTTAAGCCTAGCCAGTTATCCCTTGTGAGACTCAAACCATGCACCTTGTGTTTTTAAGGCAAACACCTTAACCATTAGGCCAATATATTCTATGCCCTTGCAGATCAGGCTCGTCAGACTGATGGGATGGTAGTTCCCGGGATCCAAGGTGGATCCCCCCTTGTGGAGTGGGACAACTGTAGCTGTGCACCACTCAGTGAGGCTATGATTAAACATGACACTTAGGTGAGGTGCCAGTTCATTTTGTAGTTCATGTAGTACACAGCCCGGGATGTCATCTGGTCCCATGGATGCTGTATTCTTAGCTTTGGGGAATGCGGTTTCTACCTGTGTGGCCGTGATTACCGGAATTTGGTAATCTTTTGGTACTGAGATGGGCCCTTTAGGGGGTGAGGGGGGTGAAGTTGGCACTAAATCAATCTGCCAGGATATTGGCAATATCCTTGGGATCAGTATATTTAATGCCATTCTGTTGTAGCTCAGAGCAGATTTGAGCATTGCCATTTAGATTCTTGGCATAACTATAAAATGCCTTGTGGTTATCTTTGGAGTCTTTGGCTATTTTATTTTTGTAACTAGCTTTGGAGGATTTTATGAGGGATCTCAGCTTCTTACTAAGGATGGTAAGGGAGTTTTTTGCATCCTGGGAGTTTCCTCTTCTCTGCAACAGTTCTTCCTTCTGTTGTATAGTTTGTTTATGGCAGGGGGCCACCAGATTGGCTTACTTTTTTTGGAGGAGAGCATCTTGTTTCTATTTGGGATGGCATGATTCATGCACAAGTGGATGTGCTCGTACAGTGCCTTAATGTAGGATTCAGAAGTCAAACTTTCAGATCCTGTCTGCATGGGTGTCATGAAGTTTGTCACTTCTGACATGAGTAGCATGAAGCTGGCTTTGGAGAAGTTTTTTACGGAGGTTTCTTTACTGGGGGCCGGGGTGGGATGTGGATGTCAAGGGGGATTTGCTTATGGTCAGACCCGACCAATAAGGGGGGGGGTGACCACTGGTGTGGAGCATCTATCTCCCATGTTGGTAATGACCAGGTCTAGGATACTGGTGCCCCTGGTGGGACAATGGATTAGTTGATCCAGAGTGTTGGAATTTATGAATTCCAAGAATCATTGGGAAAAGGTGTTGGTACTAAAGTAGTTTTCCCAGTTAATGGCAGGGTAGTTGAAATCAC
Source organism: Protopterus annectens (assembly GCF_019279795.1). Lineage (NCBI taxonomy): Eukaryota > Metazoa > Chordata > Ceratodontiformes > Protopteridae > Protopterus > Protopterus annectens. The sequence continues at coordinate 1,956,679,498 of NC_056731.1, forward strand.
TCAGTATTAGGGTGTTTGGTTGTATCTTAATATTTTCCAGTATGCTTAGAAAGTTGTAGTGAAAATCTTGGGGGATCTGTAGCAAGCTACAATTTGGATTGCAGTCTTACCTAGTGTTAGTTGCACCTGGAGAATTTCAGATGCATTGTGTTGGGCAACTAGACTGGAGGTGTGAATATCCTTGGTGAATATGGACACTCCTCCATCTATAGTGTTTCAGTCTTGGTTTGGTGGCCGAAATGTGTGGTAAGAGTTGTAGCCTGGTATTGCAGGTGTGCTCTCTGGAGCCTGGAACCAGGTCCCAGTTACTGCACAGACATTAATGTTCTCCATTTTTAGGAGTGCCTCGAGAGAGTGCATTTTGAGGTTTAGACTTCTAGCATTGAGTAGCATTACCTTCAGATTTTGCATGCTTGTATCTGTTACGGTGGTGCTTTTGTTCTTTGAACCTTGCCTAAAAAGGCACTACAGGGGTGGCAAGAGCTTTAGCCAGTAACCTGAATCCCAATGGTGACAGGTGCAGACCATCTCTGGCAAAGCATCAAGGTTGGTCGATCATGTCTTCCTAGGCAGACAGATACTGGATCCCCTTTGAATGATACCAGAAGCTTAGCCAATTGGTGAAGTCAATCATTTTGTCCTTATACTGTGGTATCATTCTGGGTGAAGGCAGGATGCTGGTCAGTGCTAGGGTCATACCTACCTGGTCCACATGATCCAAGAGCTCTTCCATGTCTCTTTTCATGTAGTCTAGGGAGGTATGTCTCAAGTCATTCACTCCAACATGGACAATGACAGAGTCGTATTTGCACTTGTTGTGGAGGGACTTAAGTGCATGTGTTATGTGACGGATCCTGGCACCCGACAGGCAGCTGACTGTAATTTTCTCCTTGTTCAGCCTGGTGAGTGGGACATCAGTGTGCCTGACTGTAGAGTTACCTATGACTAAAGTGTTGGGTACACTGTCTTGCCTTAGGGACTGTTGTTGGGTGGCACACTGGTGTTGTGAGCTATGTGTCACTTTGGTTGTGACTGGCGTTTGTTTGCGTTTCAGCTTTGGAGGTCCTTGTTGCTTGGGCAGGTTCATTGTAAGTGCCTTTGCATATGTGGGTGTTGATGGTGTAGGTTTTGAAGGAGTATGTGTTTCTTGAGGTGTAGTGCAGGTGTTAACCTTCTCCTCTTGCTTGTCTAGCATACAATCTTGGCTGGAGAGAGCTTTGCTCCCAGTTTGGCTATGTTGGGTGGTAGGAGGAGAGGGCTGTCCGTGTACATGAGGCAGTTGCTGCATTGCCCCAGTATGCCCAGATTCACCAGGTGAACAGGAGAAATCACTGGGAGCTGACCCTTGGACATGCCTGTTTAGGTGCTTTTTTTGTAAAGTACAAGAGCTGTCTTCCCTTACCTTTGCAAGGTACTTTACAATTATAGGCTGTTTAGTGCCTATGATTAATTTTTCCTTATTGACAAGGACAGTTGAGTGCTTGTATCAGTTTTAGGCTTCCTATTGCTTTCCAGCAGGTTCTAGAGCAAGTGCTAGTCACAGGGGTTCAGATCTTAGTGCTACTACTGAGAAACCAGCTAGTTCTAAAGGAAAATCTGAAGAGCAGACTTTCAGACACCCGGAATAGTTTAACCGTAGCCCCACAGTGCTGCACGATGTGAAAAATGTGCAAACACAAGAGTTTTTAAGCCAGAAAGTTGAAAGGGATAGAAATCAGCCCAAAAAGGCTAATAAAATTATAATTTCAGAGCTGGAAACCACTCCTCTAGTGTTAGATAGGCAGTACAATGCTCACCACTCCCACTGGTAAGCAGTAGGACTTCCCTCTACCACAGCAAGGTCTAGATAGCTCTGAACACAGAAAATAAAGTCCTGAAACCAGCAAAGCCTGGGATCTGGACTATACTAGCTATGAAAGGTGGGAAACAAGCAAAAAAGATTGTATTTTTTTTTGGTTAAAACAGGCTAAACAATGCAATAATAAAGTAAACAAATACAGAAAAGGCTAACGCACTTGAGTGTGTAGCCCTAAACAGCAAATGCAACTAAAACTCTACAAAATTAACAATTTAAAACTTTTTAAATGAAGCAAGGCAAGTGCAAAACTGAAAAATTATTTAAGAGGCAGTAATACAGTAGAATAAGTAGCTAGTCTACATATACAGAGAAGTCTATATATACAGAAAAGCAGCTAAAATACACAAACAATTCAGATGCAGTGTAACCTAGAGCACTTGAGTTGTATTATTAAGGCAAATGTAATTTTAATAAATGCAGTAAAATATACTTTATATTTCCAAAATGTTTGAGAAGCAAAGACAGAACACAACGAGATTCAGACAATTTTTTTTTAAGAAAGGGAGAAAGGAGGAACAGAAGGAAAGAAACTAAGTGGGTTGACCTTCTCAGATGTTCTCTCTGTATTATGTAGAGTGACTTAAAGACACTAGACTGGGAGGAGTGTACCAGATCAAATTTACAGTAGGGGTGGGCAACTGCAAAGCCACCAAGTATAACAACAAGACACCAACAAGGAGATAAGGTGGGGAACACTACTAAAGCTATTAGCCTACACTCCTTTAGACAGTAAACACCACAGAAAACTTTATCACAGCAGTGAGTCACATAATGAAAGTTTTTAAACAGATAAAGGAGCAAGGAGACTCTACAGAATGCTTCTAACTGCAAACACATCAGTTACCCATACAGATTAGTCAATAGCAATAAAATACAATAAAACTATGCAGCAGGCAATAAAACGTGATGCATAAATTGCTTGAAGCAATACCCAGTATAAATAAGCCAAAAAAAAAACAGGATAGTTAGTGTTATATATCTCAGATCAGAGTTGTAGTCAATGCCCGTCCTCCACTCTGCTCAGTGTGTATAGACATAAATCCTCTCAAAGTTAGGACTTGAATACCAGAAGATACAACCTTAGACAACTGTTTTTTTAAAAAAGCACAAAGGAACCAACCCTCACTAGCCAGAAGCCAATCAACACAATCCTGCCACAAAGGTAAAGAAAGGCTTCTGCTAATTCAAGATGGCCTGGTCATGTGCTCATAACAATCACTGCAAAAGCAAACAGGCTCAGAGCCAGCAAATATGAACTGGGAAAACATTAAAGCTACTAACCTACACTCTGTTAGACAGTAAACAATACAGACATCTTGATCACAGCAGTGAGCCACAAAATGAAAGTTTTTAAACAGATAAAAGAGCAAGGAGACTACAGAATGCTTTTAACTGCAAACAAATCAGTTACCTATGCAGATTAGTTAATAGCAATAAAATACAGTAAAAAGTATGCAGCAGGCAATAAAAAGTGCTATATTTAAATTGCTAGAAACAGTAACCAGTATAAATAAGACAAAAAAAATGATACTTATTGTTATATATCTCAGATCAGAGTTGTTGTCACTGTACCTCCTCCACTCTACTCAGTGTTTGTAGACAGAAATCCTCTCAAAGTTAAAGCTGAAATACCAGAAGATACAACCCTGGACAACATTTTTTTTAAAAAAGTGCAAAAGAATCAACCCCCAATAGACAGTAAGCAATCAACACAGTCCTGCCATAAAGGTAAATAAAGGCTTCTGCTAATTCAAGATGGTCTGGTCATGTGGTCAGAACAATCACTGAAAAAACAAACAGTCCCGAGCCAGCAAATCTGAACTGGGACAGTACTAAAGCTGTTAGCCTACAATCTGTTAGACTGTAAATACTACAGAAAACTTTTATCACAGCAGTGAACCACAAAATTAAAGTTTTTAAACAGACAAAGGAGCAAGGAGACTCTACAGAATGCGTTTAACTGCAAACAAATCAGTTACCCATGCAGATTAGTTAATAGCAATAAAATACAGTAAAAAGTATGTAGCAGGCAATAAAAAGTGCTACATATAAATTGGTAGAAGCAATAACCAGTATAAAGAAGCCAAAAAAAGGATTCTTATTGTTATATATTTCAGATCAGAGTTGTAGTCAATGCCCCTCTTCCACTCTGCTCAGTGTTTATTGACAGAAATCTTCTCAAAGTTAAGGCTTAAATACCAGAAGATACAACCTTAGACAACTTTTTAAAAAAAAAGCTCAAAAGAAGCAACACCCACTAGCCACCCGCCAATCAAGACAATCCTGCCATGAAGGTAAAGAAAGGCTTCTGCTACTTCAAGATGGCCTGGTCATGTGCTCAGAACAATCACTACAAAACCAACAGGCCCAGAGCCTGCAAATTTTAACTGGGACAATACTAAAGCTATTAGCCTACACTCTTAGTCAGTAAACACTACAGAAATCTTTATGACAGCAGTGAGCCACAAAATGAAAGTTAGATAAAAGAGCAAGGAGACTCTACAGAATGGGTTTAACTGCAAACAAACCAGTTACCAATGCAGAATAGTTAATAGCAATAACATACAGTAAAATGTATGCAGCAGGCAATAACAAGTGCTTTATGTAAATTGCTAGAAGCAATAACCAGTATAAATAAGCCAAAAAAACTGAATACTTATTGTTATATATTTCTCAGATCAGAGTTGAAGTCAATGCCCCTCCTCCACTCTGCTCAGTTTGTTTAAACAGAAATCCTCTCAAAGTTATGGCTTAAATACCAGAAGATACAACCTTACACAACTTTTTTAAAAAAAGTATAAAAGAACCAATCTCCACTAGCCAGCAGCCAATCAACACAATCCTGCCATGAAGGTAAAGAAAGGCTACTGCTAATTCAAGATGGCCTGGTCATGTGCTCAGAACAATGGGTCTATATCAGTTCATCGAAGTGGCTGAAGTTCGAACACCATATGCTCAAACTTCTAACCACAAAGTGCAAAAACATTGAAGTCGTAGAACAGCGATTTTTTTTCCAAGGAAAAAAATCGATGTTCCAAGAAACACACACACAACACAAGCACACCAAAAAAAACAGCAATCGATGCACATACACTTAAAATCCTACATATAACCCTACACTAAACCGTACATACACTACTATCGAGCCACTTAACTTAATCCAAACCCTAACCCTAAGGTCCGTCACTATCGCACACTCACCTAACCCACACCCTAACCCTAACTCACCTAACCCGCGCTCTAACCCTAACGTCCACACAATCGCACACTTACCTGAACCTGCCCCGTAACGTCCCACCACAGTCCTGATAATTGCAAAGCCACAGAAATGGCCCACCAAATTCTTTCCCTGGGAAAGAATTCGGCGTTCCATGGCTTAGCAATAATCAGTGTTTGAACTTCACAGTTCGAACATTTGGTGTTCGATCATCAGCAATTTTGATGGACTGATTTAGACCCCATAACAATCACTGCAAAAACAAACAGGTCCGAGCCAGCAAATCTGAACTGGGACAATACTAAAGCTATTAGCCTGCATTCTTTTAGACAGTAAACACTAAAGAAATCTTTATCACAGCAGTCAGCCACAAAATGAAAGATTTTAAACAGACAAAGGAGCAAGGAGACTCTACAGAACGCTTTTAACTGCAAACAAATGAGTTACCCATGCAGATTAGTTAATAGCAATAAAATACAGTAATAAGTATACAGCAGGCAATAAAAAGTGGTATATATAAATTGTTAGAAGCAACAACCAGTATAAATAAGCCAAAAAAAAAACAGGCTACTTATTGTTATATATCTCAGATCAGAGTTGTAGTCAATGCCCCTTCTCCACTCTGCTCAGTGTGTACAGACAGAAATCCTCTCAAAGTTAGGGCTTAAATACCAGAAGATACCTTAGACAACTTTTTTTTAAAAAGCAAAAAAGAACCAACCCCCACTAGCCAGTAGCCAAATCAACACAATCCTGCCATGAAGGTGAAGAAAGGCTTCTGCTAATTCAAGATGGCCTGGTCATGTGCTCAGAACAATCACTGCAAAAACAAACAGGCCCACAGCCAGCAAATCAGAACTGGGACAATACTTAAGCTATTAGTCTATACTCTTTTAAACAGTAAACACTACAGAAATCTTTATGAAAGCAGTGAGCCACAAACTGAAACTTTTTAAACAGATAAAAGAGCAAGGAGATGCTACAAATGAACTGCAAACAAATCAGTTACCCATGCAGAATAGTTAATAGCAATAAAATAAAGTAAAAAGTATGCAGCAGGCAAAAAAGTGCTATATATAAATTGTTAGAAGCAATAACCAGTATAAATAAGCCAAAAAACAGAAAACTGATTGTTATATATATCGCAGATCAGAGTTGTAGTCAATGCCCCTCCTCCACTCTGCTCAGTGTGTATAGACAGAAATCCTCTCAAAGTTAGGGCTTAAATACCAGAAGATACAACTTTTTAAAAAAAAGTACAAACGAACCATCCCCCACTAGCCAGCAGCCAATCAACACAATCCTACCACGAAGGTAAAGAAAGGCTTCTGCTAATTCAAGATGGCCTGGTCATGTGCTCAGAGCAGTCACTGCAAAAGCAAACAGGCCTAGAGCCAACAAATCTGAACTGGGACAATACTAAAGCTATTAGCCTACTCTCTTTTAGACAGTAAACACTACAGAAATCTTTATCACAGCAGTGAGCCACAAAATGAAAGTTTTTAAATAGATAAAGGAGCAAGGAGACTCTACAGAATGCTTTTAACTGCAAACAAATCAGTTACCCATGCAGATTAGTTAATAGCAATAAAATACAGTATGCAGCAGGCAATATGGATCGAAATGGAGTGACATAGCTGCAACCTGGTTGCCTAAATTTCTTATTGAAGCTCTTTATCACAATAAATGATTAAATATTTAATTCTGTTTCTATGAATTTATGAAGGTTCCCCTGAATTTCAAATTAGCCTGGCTTTTTGTTTACAGCATAGAATATTAAATGTCCTTATACTGTTAATGCTGTAAACATGTTTTCCCTTAAAATGTTAATAAACGTTATAGCTAAAATAAATTTGGCAACTCTGTGAATTTTTAATTTGCTGAAATAAAAAACAAATCCAGTTTAGCTGATGCACCAGCAATGCTGTCATATTGTCAAAATACATGCTTCTATATGTAATGGTACTCACCAATCTTTTCAATGATTGGTTATAGGTTCATAGGTTCATACTAGGCTATCTGCCCTAGGGCATTTATAAGCCTAGCCAGAGTGTGTTTGGCTTTCACCACCCATTTTAAATTAATTTTTCTATGCCGTTTTTTGAGGTTAGTATACTGTGCCTCTGTCTAACAGTGACACAGAAGTGATAGCTGGGGTAAACCTACGATCTCTCATCCACTCATCAAGATTCCTCTGCCTAACCTGGACTGGGATTTTTTTCCAGAGTGAAGGGAGCCTCTGGGTTATGAATCTGTCCCTCCAGCATGTCCTATTTATTTCAGTGCTGAGGTTCAAGTCTCTTGAGCGCATAGCTCGATGGGATTTGGATTTTCTGAGGTGCAGCATGTCCATTAATTCCGGGTTGGACATGGCTTTATACGTCAGGCACAGATCGCCTCCGAGTAGGCGGCATGCCACTGAGTAGAGCTGGAGTTTCTTTAACCGAGCAGCATATGGCATCTGTTTGAGCCCTTTGATCCTCTTGGTGAATTACTTTTGGGGTGTTTCCAGTTGCTGCAGGTGTCTGGTAAGGTACATCCCGAAAGGGGCATTGTACTCAATTATGGGCCTGATGAGGGATGAGTAAAGAGGCACGATGACCTCCCCGATCTAGATGTGAATCCCTTCATGATTAGGTGGGCTATATAAAATGTTTTTCTAACCACTTTGGCCACGTGGTTGTCAAATGAGAGATTGCAATCAACTTGGGTCCCCAGGTCCCTAATGACTTCTTCTGTACTTAATGGATTACCACCTATGTGGTAATTTGTGGGCACTTTGTTTTTGCCAAAGGGGATGACTATACACTTTTTGGCGTTTAGCTTGAGGCCATGGCTCTGGCACCAGTTGTCTGTTTCTATGAGGCCCTTTTGGAGGATGCTTGTGTCAGCTGGAGAGTTGATTATGGCACCCAGTTTGCAGTCATCTGGGAACTTGGTCAGCCACAGTCCTTCCGTGTTGGCCTGTACTGCCGAGAAATATATACCGAACAAGAGAGGTCCCAGGACTGAGCCTTGTGGGATGCCACTTGTAACTGGTTTGGAGTCTGACATGGCTCCAGCAATTCTAACCATGTGGGTTCTGTCCTTGAGCCAGTTTGCAACCCATCTAGTGACATAGGGGTTTATATTTAAGCTGGTGAGCTTATCTATAATGCCCGAGTGGGGTATTGTATCGAAGGCTTTTGCGAGGTCCAGGTAGGCTGTGTGGACCATCTTCCCCTCGTCAATGACCTTGGTGACTGTTTCAAAGAAATCGACCAGGTTTAAGAGGCAGGATCTGCCCTTAACAAAGCCAAACTGGGTAGGATCCAGTGTCTGTAGGTCCCCAATATCTTTATTTATGAGGTCCATGATGATCCTTTCCATAGCTTTGCAGACCAAGTTAGTCAGGCTTATGGGGCAATAGTTTCCAGGATCCATTGAGGCACCACCTTTGTGGAGAGGGGCTTCTGCTGTACACCACTCTTTGGGTACATATCCTGTAGTAAGGCTAAGATTGAACAGTAGTTTTATGTTTGGGTTTAGTTCTTCTTGGAGTTCATGTAGGACGCAGCCCGGGACACCATCTGGTCCCATTGATGCTGTGTTTTTTGCTTTGGAGAGGGCCGCTCTTACCTGAGCATCTGAGATGTCAGGGGGGCAGCACTCTGTTGGGATAGATATTTGCCCTTTTGGTGGGGAGGGGGGGGGGAGTTTGCACTGAACCTGTCAGCTAGGATGTTGGCAATGTCTGTGGGCTCGGTGTATTTTTTGTCATTTTGGACTAATTCTGAGCATATCTGGGAATTCCCACCCAGGTTCCTAACATAACTAAAGAAAGCCTTGTGATTATCTTTAGTTTCCTGTGCAATTTTTCTCTCAAAGCTGGCCTTAGACGATTTTATGAGTGCCCGTAGTTTTTTTGCTAATACTGATCAGAGATGCCTTCCCTTTTTGGGATTTTGCTCTATCATGTAGTAGCTTCCTCCTTCTATTGTATAGTTTGTTTATGGCTGGGGTCCACCAGACAGGACGTCTGCCTTTGGAGGATTGGGTCTTGGTTTTATTTGGGATTGCATGATCCATGCATTCCTGAAGGTGTTCATAGAATGCGTTTATAAAGGATTCTGCGGTCTGGGCCGTATTTTCCACAGGTCCGGGGCTTTGAAGGATTTCGCCTCAGTTTTGAGGCGTGTGAAATTTGCTTTAGAGAAGTTTTTCACTGTGGTTTTCTGGGCAGGGGGTGGGGTCGGGATGTGAATATCCAGTGAGATTAGTTTATGGTCTGATCTTACCAGTGAGGGATACACTTCTGGTCTGGAGCATAGTGTCCCCATGTTGGTGATGATCAGGTCCAGTATGTTTTCCCCTCTTGTGGGAGTGGTAACAAGTTGTTCCATAGCATTTGAGTTTATAAATTCTAGGAACCTTTGGGCTAGGGTGTTGGAGCTAGAGTAATGCTCCCAGTCTATGTTTGGGTAGTTGAAGTCGTCCAATATAATGGTGTTTGGAGAGACCTTCATATTTTCCAGTATTCTCAGGAAGGCCGAGTGGGGTTCCTGTGTTTGGGAGGCTGGTCTGTAGCAGGCTATAAACTGGAAGGCAGTTTTACCCACAGTTAGTTGCACATGGATAGTCTCTGATGCTTCATGCTGTGCCACCAACCTGGAGGTGTGGGTATCTTTGACGAATATTGATACTCCCCCTCCTTTTGTGGTTCGGTCCAAGTTTTGGGGCCGAAAAGCATGGTATGAGGTATAACCTGGTAGTGCTGGGGTACTCTCGGGAGCCTTGAACCAGGTTTCTGTTACTGCACAGATATTCACTAAATTATTCACTAAAACTATTAGTAAGTCTTTAGCTCACATTTGGCATACAGATGTGTATGCAATGTAGTACTGATGAACAAATACACAGTCAGGCTGGAATATGAATAGCCAGCATAAGATTATTTTATATGCAAAATACAGACACGTGCAATGCAACTGGACATTTTATGTAATGCACTTCAGTTTATAAAGGGCACAGACAGTTTTCTGCATAACAGTAATAAAAGACAAAGGGTTGTAAGTTGAATAATACTTCCAAAAATGGCATTTAGCAACCACAGTTTACCAAACGTTTTTTGATACACAGTACTAGAGTAATCACACAAAACAGTGTTTCCTGTAAGAAGCCAAATCCCTTGTATCCCATATTTACATTAACCAATATAAAGAATTATGAGATTGCTACATGTTAGAGAGAATCAAAGCATGATATGCCATAAGTGGCATACATCTAATCTGGTGTAAAAGGTAAGAGATAAAAGCACAAAGGCCAAAAATCAGCCAATAAAAATGCACTAGTTTCTAAAAAACACCAAATAATCAGCCATTAAAAGGTCATAAAAGCATAAGCAAGCAGCCCACTGAAGTCAAGAGGCAATAAATCCAGGCTGAGAATATATCCAAAGATATAAATAAAGTCCACAGAAGATAAATCAGGTACCAGTTTAATAGAAGACACAAGCGCTTTCACATAGCTTCATCAGGTGTAACCATTTCATCTAAAAACACACCTTTATACATGCAGTAATTGATCACATGACTGAAACTTTTAAAGAGACAAAACTCATTTTATACTAATATAATATAAACAAATAACTAAATACAAATAACAAATACAAATAAAAATGTATAAACAGATGAATTATATATATATATATATAAATATAAATATAAGTACTACTATTAAAACGTAGCTTAAATAAAACTCAAGAGCCTAAAAAGTACATCTCCTATTTAGTGGTCTGTTACGTAATATGGGCTTGATAGGAACACATTCATTGAGACCATGTCCTATATGGGATCTCAGTCTAACTATCCATTTTGCTTCTCTCTCTTCAGTTTTAACTCTCACATCACCCCCTCTATTATTCTCATAGATAACAGATAGAACTCTGAAAGTAAATTTATGATGTTCACCCATGGTGCTAATATGTTTTGCCAAAGCATTGATTCTAGACTTCTTTCTAATGTGATATAGGTGCTCTCTAATTCTCTCTCTAAGAGTTCTGTCTGTCTTGCCTATATAGAAGCAATGACATTGTTGGCACTCAGCCAGATAAACAACATGTATGGTCTCACAAGTGGCACTTACCCTGATATCAAATGTTCTTGTTGTGTCAGGGTGATGAAATATTATAGAAGTATCTATGTGTGGGCACTGTGGACAGTGACCACAAGGTCGTGTGCCTTTAAACTCCATGGTAGGTTTCTCTGTTCTTACCCCACATAATCTCCTATACAAGTTCTTTTTGTTCTTGAATGTATACTGGGGTCTAGCACCAATTAAAGAGGAAATTGTGGGTTCAGTAGCCAATACCTGCCAGTTTCTATTAATAATGTCTGTATAGTGCTTGATATCTCTAGCATAGGTAAGGCAGAGACTGAGCTTGGGTTCCTTGCTTTTATTATATCTGGGAGCAGCAGTGGAAAAATACGGTTTGGCTTCATTAAATCTCATACGTCTCACCATCGTCTCATTCTTGTTGATACTATAGGTATGATACCCCCGGTCCTTTAACTCCAAGTTGGTAGTATGCATCATTTGTTCATACTCAACCGGGTCTACAGTGAGTCTTGATGCTCTAAAAAATTGGTTACGTGCAACATTGTCAAAAACAAATTCTGGGTGCATACTTTGTCTAGAAAGAAGGTTGTTAACCCTGCATTCCTTCCTATACATTCTGGTACTAAGGTTACCTAATATGTCCTTATAGATATAGACATCCAGGAAATTAATTCCTGTATAAGAATAATTAAAAGTAAATTTTAAAAAGTCAGTGGTTTTGTTCAGGTATTCAATAAAAAGCTTCAGTCCATCTGAGGTGCCTTTCCATAGAAAGAAACAATCGTCTACAAATCTTCTATAGAAATGGATGTACGGTGCATATATACTATTAAAAATGTAGTCTGTCTCCCATGTGACCATAACTATATTGGCGTAGCTGTTTGAACAGGAGCTGCCCATTGCTACTCCATTTTTCTGCCAGTAGATGTTATCATTGAAAATGAAAATGTTGTTATAGAGTACCAGGGCTATCAATTTTTGTATAACTATAATCTCTGTGGCATTATATGTGCCAACTTTTGTCAGTAATTTTCTCATAAAGTCTATACCCAATGTGTTGGGTATAACTGTAAGAGGGAGACAACATCTAACGTAACCAAAATATATTCACCATCAGCAGTTCCTTGATTAATAAATGCACATAAATCTCTTAAAAAATGTTCAGTGTTTTTCAAGACATGGTGCATAGTATCTAGGACAGGTCTCAGTTTTTTCTCCACATAGATTGAGATAGCCTCTGTTGACCATCCCCTTACAGAAACTATGGGCCTCATAGGTGGTCTAGTACTATTCTTGTGCAGTTTCGGAAGCCCTTGTATAACAGGCACCACTGGTTTAGAAACCAAAAAATAGTGTACCATTTCATCAGTAATAAGGCATTCAAATTGCATGCTCTTTATAAAAAAAAAAAAAAAAAATAAAGAGCATGCAATTTGAATGCCTTATTACTGATGAAATGGTACACTATTTTTCTACAAACCAGTGGTTGCCTGCTATACAAGAATAGTGAGACACACAAATGGAATATAGACACCTATAGGGCCCTTGGATTTCTAATGAGGGGGGTGTGGCAAGAGCTCAGCTCTCGTACCAGGAGGAATGAACAGACCTGTCCCCTAGATACTATACACCATGTTTTTGAAAAACACTGAACATTTTTAAAGAGATTCATTTTATTAATCAGGAACTGCTGATGGTGAATATATTTTGGTTTATACCAACATTAGATATAATACAGTTATACTAACATTTAACCATAGACTTTATGAGAAAATTACTGACAAAAGTTAGCATATAATGCCACAGAGATTATAGTTCAACAAAAATTGTATGACCTGGTACTCCTATAACAAGCATTTTAAAACATTTGATTCAACATCTACTATAAGAAAATGGGTATGAAATGGGGGCTCACTTTCAATAATATATGCACATAGTTATGGTCACATGGAACCAGACTACATTTTTAATAGTATTTTATCTTGTCCAGAACATAGAGATTTGTGGGCGGTTAACGACATAGCAAGAGGCACCTTAGATGGACTGAAGCTCTTTGTTGATACCCTGAACAAAACCACTGACTTTTTAAAATTTGACAATATCCTTATGCAGGAATTGAATCAACTGGATGAGGATATAAGGACATATTAGAACGAAAACATACCAGAATGTATAGGAACCGAATGATACCGTAAACCTTTAGGCTAGAATGAGTACTGTGTAATTGTTTTTGACAAAGTTGCAGTAACCAATTTTAGACATCAAGACCATGTGGGCCTGGTTGAGTATGAACAAATGATGCATACTACCAACTTGGGTTAAAGGGACCCGGGGGTATCCCTTCCTATAAGGAGCACAAGCTCAGTCTCTCTTCGAGGCATTACTGAAGAATGAAGTGAAGCCATTATTTTGAAACGGGCTTTCCAGATATAATAAAATTTCTCTTTTCAAAGCTCAGTCTACTTGCCACAATGCTAGAGAGGCTCGCAACTATACAGGACATTATTAATAGCTGAGAGCGTTGGTTACTGAACCCACAAATTCCCTCTTAATTGGTGCTAGATTGTTTATTCAAGAACAAAATAAACTTGTATAGGAGATTTTGTGGGGGTGGAACAGAGAGAAACCTACCATGGGTTTAAAGGCTATCAGCCTAGGTCACTGTCCACAGATTGCATATTATAAATCTTCTATAAAGATTCATCACCCTGACCAGAAGAAGAACATTTTGATATCCAAAATGGGTGAAACTTGTGAGACCATACATGTTGTTTGTCTGGCTGGAGTGCCAGCAGTGACAGAACCTATGTAGGCAAGACAGAGCAATGCTAGAGAAAGAATTAGAAGAGCACCTATCACGATGAAAATAGGAGATGTACTTAGGCTCTTGAGTTTTATTTAAGCTACGTTTTAATAGTAGTTATATTTATATTTATATATATATATATATAATTCATCTGTTTAAACATTTTATTTGTATTTGTTATTTGTATTTAGTTATTTGTTTATATTATATTACTATAAAATGAGTTTTGTCTCTTTAAAAGTTTCAGTCATGTGATCAATTACTGCATGTATAAAGGTGTGTTCTTAGATGAAATGGTTACACCTGATGAAGCTATGTGGCTGTGTCTTCTATTAAACTGGTACCTGATTTATCTTCTGTGGACTTTATTTATATCTTTGGATATATTCTCAGCCTGGATTTATTGCCTCTTGACTTCAGGGGGCTGCTTGCTTATGCTTTTATGACAATTGCTCTTTTGGCTCTGTTTTTATCAATAGCCATTAAAAGGTGTTCTTGTTGCACATTTATTAATATGAGTGCTTTCATTAATTAACAGACTTCATCAGATCAGTAATTACCTCTCTAAAACAGACATGCCCCACAGGACTAAGACTAAAATAACAAAGTGCAACAACACAGACAGCATACTGATAAAAGAACAGGAAAATGCTCTAGGGGAAGCAAATTTAAAGCTTTTCTTCATCACACTGGAACACAATAAACAGGCACAGACCACCACCAAAGCAACCATCCAAACACTTGAAGCAGGAAGGATAGCACTAACTACAGAGAAAATTCAAGAAAATGGAAGAAACTTACCAAACTTTACCAAAAAAATCAGGGGGGGAAAAAAAAAGACTGAGACCTCTAAGATTACAAAAAACTCAACATCAGTGGCAACTCACAAAACCAGTACACATTACAGCACAGAATCTACAAATGGCTGGTGAACAGAACCACTACAGAGAGGACCCAACCATCACAGTGACCCTGGTTGTCACCCTAAATTTGTCAGAGAGGACACACCAGGATTTTTGACTGGTGCAAAAACTTAGAAAGCCAGACAAGACCCACAGCCCCAGGATCCAGCCAGGCACAGCTCAAAGAGACCAACTGAGATCACGGAGAAACTCTATACAAAGATGGACAAATTCATGACAGATTCCTCCAGTGGGAGAGAACCCCACAATCCCACCAACACTAGGGCAGAGTGATAATTTTATACCCTCAACACCAGCCATCCTTCCAAGTGGACACACAGCTAAACTCCGGATTAAGATCTGGAACCATAGCACCAAACCACTCAAAGAAGAAACAAGACTCCTGGAAAAAGGGCCCACACAGTAGGAGCAACATAGTGGGCACCATAATCAAATTAAAGCTCTTTGTGAGTAATTAAACCTAAACGTATTTTCCAGGACAAAAACAAGAGAAATGAAAAGAATGAGCTGGAACCCAGCTACACACATTTTACAAAAAAAAAAAAAAAAAAAAAAAATGGAGGAAACCCAATGACTCTTATAGATCTATATTCAGTGCCTATGAAGCAAAATGTAAAGCAGAAATCAGGGAAAAAAATTTAAGTGAAATGGTAAGTGGAAATTTTACAATATCAGTAGAAATGGAATGGAAGCTCTGTTAGCACTAAGTAAAGACAAAAGCAGGTGAATTTTGAAGGTGGACAAGGGAGAGGAGTTATTAGTAACAGATACCAGTGTCTACAATAACAACACTGAAAGCATATGTGACAATGTGAGGTGTTGTCAGTTATGGCAGGAGAATTAGGGCATTGGATGTGCAACATATGCCAGCACAGCTAGCTAAAATTTAGTAAAGAATTATATGTTATTTGAATATCAAACTGATTTTTACAAATGCTTGTGCTGTAATGTATTTGTGAAGCTGTGTGTGCTAAAAATGTACCAACAGTGCACCCTGGTGGACAGAAGAAGAAATTTACTTGTATTATTGTAACTGTTGAAATGTATACATAGATACATACATACAAATATTTCAAGCACGGGTATTAAAGCCCTTCTAGCTTGCCAATGTACTAAAGCACTTGTTCCCATAATAAGTGTCCAGGCTGTTCTTAAAAATATCTAAACTAGTACTTACTTTAATGTAATGTTGTAGTCTGTTCCATTCATCAGCTATTCTGTCAGAGAACCAATTAGTACACTTTTCATTCCTATAGAATATTCTATATAGGTTGTCTGATGATTCTCTATTACTTTTTGAGAATGCCAAACATTCCCAGCAGTATTTACTTCTAAATTACCTATAGGCCTGAATAAGGTCTGCTCTTAGATATCTGTAAGAGACACTGTACAAGTTCAGATATTTTAGTCTATATGTATATATTGTAACAGAGGATAATGGAAGAGAAGAGGTTAATCTCAATCCAACTGACTTGGAAAATAGTAAGACATTAAATTACTTAATTTAGGCCATAAAGGTTGCATCTTACAGTTCTCAATGCCACCAGAGACAAAACGTCTGTACTAGGAATCTTCCTGCATTGTCATTGGGTGAACTAATTTCTGATCTGGAAGGGTGGAGGTCTGAAATTGTTTTATGACTTTCAGCAACTGCAGCAGATCTTAACAAGGCTCTGTGTGTATGTGTATTATTGACACACGTGATAAATCCTGACAGATTATCAACGCGTGGGTAGCATGGGAACCAGAAATTAGATGACCAGATGTATGTGATGCCATTCTGTAATCCATCACTAAAAATGTTTAATACTAGGTGACGTCTCAGGGCACTCTGTTTTTGTAACCTGAAAAAGAAGGATCTCTCACCAACTTCATCTTTCCTTGTTCTAGTAAGTAACCATGGAATAACAATTCTTTAGATCAGTCTTGAAAATATAGTGAGATTAGTAAACTACTGTTTTTTCTGTATCTGTGTGAATCTATTCACCTGTGTTATTTTAATATTCCTGTGATTGAAACTCTGATGTTCATTGTATGTAGATATTTAGTATTTTCATGTTCTTTTATTATTTATTATTAAATATATTTAAACTTTTCATTGTGGTTGGTCCTTTAGAGAATATTTTAACTTTTGAGAGTACTTATATCTATTGGTGACACTGTGACCACTCCTGAAAGCCTGGTTATTTGGTCAACATTAATGTTTGTATTAATATTCATTTTTCTCTGTATAACTGGGTACACTTTCAAGAGCCTTAGAGTAGCAGACGTTGGGGTGCTTGGTGGCAGTGTAAAAACCTTATAGTTTGAGCAAAGGGGGCATAACTAGTAAATCTGTGCCAGCCTTTCCCAGGTGTGTGTGTGTGTGTGTGTGTGTGTGTGTGTGTGTGTGTGTGTGTGTGTGTGTGTGTGTGTGTGTGTGTGTCTGAAAATCAAATATCAACTTGTGTGTGGGTCAGCTACTTGGAGCAGTGACACTAAGCACTGTTTTCACAGAAAGGGTGCTGGAGGACTGGACTTGGCTTGGACACTCGGCTGAGGACTCAACCCCATAGCTGTGCCAGTGGGGAGTCTTACTTGAGATCTGGATAGAGGGGAAAACCCAGACCCTGGACTGTGTGTGTTCCCTGTGTGCTCTTAGGGGAAATTGTGCTTGATGCAGAGAGCTGCATCCGGAAATACTGGGTGCATCCACTTTTGTTCCAAGTGAATGTTCCTCTACAGTGTCAGTGGTGAGGATTGAGGCTCCTTGATTACTGACCCCCTAGTGGGGGCATCACACATTGGTGAGCAGTGGTGTGGATATTAATTGAACTTCTGCAGCCTGTAAGTAGTGGTCATTAAAGGTGTGTCTTCTCAGCAGCCACAAGGTAAAGATTCAGGGTTTCATTTCACAACAGTTTTATTTATCTATTTTTTGTTAGTTTAGTTTAATCAGGGAAAGCAGGCAAAGATGTCAGCATAGGAGTATGGCAAGTTGACAAAGAACTAGTTAGCCAAGGTATTCAAAGCCAAAGGAATTATTTCAACCTTAGTCACAGCTCAGACCAGAACCCAGGAGGATAACCAGTCTTGTGATAGGAATTTGCAGGCCTCAGAAACAGGACAAAAAATCTGCCTGGAGTTAAACAGGCTTGAACTGGAGGCCAATCGTTTGGAATTAGAATTAGCAGAGAGACTGTAGCATTTAAAGGCTGAAGAAAATGAAAAGCAGCATCAACATGAGAAGCAGATGCTGACTCTTCGCCAGGGTCATGGACACTCGGCTGAGGACTCAACCCGAGTATTCATATATTTAAAAGGGTATGTATAATGTTGACCAAGGGCTCTGGGTATGGTTCCTGACCCCTTTACTCCATGGTAAAGCTCTAACTGATGTTTCTAACTTGCCTGATATTGTTTAAACTATGATAAAATCAAGAACTATTTACCTGAATGTTTTAAGTTAATACCTGAAGCTTACAGAAAAAAAAATTGTGAGCATAGACGCAAGGCAGAAGAAGGTAAGTGTGTGATTATATTCTTGAGCTAAGCACTCATTTTCACAGGTGGGTGAGTGGGTGGGTGTCAGGTCACCACTTTTGAAGGGCTGACATACCTTTTGGTGAGGGAACAAGCTCTTAGAACTTTGCCTGAGGACATGACAGTCTGGTTTAATCTGGTTGGCAGAAACATTGTAGATATGCTGGGGAAGAAAGGGGCTCTCTACTTAGTAAACAGGGCATTACTGCACAGGAAGGGGATAACCACTGCTGCACATGGATATATAGGAACCCATGGTGGGCAGCCTTAGTAACTCCAACAGAGTCTACCAGTAACAGGAGATGCCATAAACAGCCAGGACAAGGGTTAAATGTTTTAAATGTAATCAGTGGGGCCATGTATCTTATGGTAAGCTATCCATGGAGGCAAGGTGTGGAACAAAATGTGGGGCAGGCAGCAAGAAGAAACAACAATATGCCAGTGGTAAGTTGTCTGGGGACCACAGGGGCACCAAACTATCACCAGAGTTTATGGTCCATCTTAGCGGATAGAAAATTGGCCACTGCTAAGACAGACACATCTTCTGACATAATCATTGTAAAGCCAGCAGTGGTTAAAGTGGAGCAGTACTTGCTTGGGTGGTCCACTCTAGGAAGAGCTTTTGGAGAGACCCCATTCCAAATGCCATTGGCCAGGGTTCACCTTGACTGGGGGGGGGGAAGCAAGCAAGTAGTTGTGTTTGCGTATAAGTCTGCAGATGTCCTGATAGGGAATGATTTTGATAATGCAGTACCTTGTGTGCATGCAGTTACATGCTATCAAGCTTGGAGACAGGCATGTGGGTCTGGTAGCCTGAGGGAGACCCAGACAGACCTCACACCTGAAGCCTGGGCTAGTGAGGTGGCTATTTTCAGGGAGGGAGCTACCCTGTAGCAGTGAGTCTGAAGGTGAGCCATAGCTGTTGGTAGGTACTGATGTTCCCTTGCACAAAGTGATTTTAAGGGCAGAGGTGAGTGGTACTACTTGGACTGACAGTGACACACTACTGTCACAGGATACAAAACTTCCTGTAAAAGGGGAACTGGGAAGAGTTACAAAGATAGAGTTGAGACAGGCTCAGCTCTCAGACCCTACATTGAGAAGAATCAGGGAGGGAGGGAGGGAGGTAGTCAGGCGCCTGCTTCTCAAGGAAAAGGGGAGTCTGTATACTGGAACAAAGGGTTACTGTACAGACAGTGGACCCCTGAGGCAGGGCTAGAGGGTGAGGTAATGCAGCAGTTGGTAGTGCCTAGAACCTACCATCTGGCACCTGTAGCCATAGCCCATGACATTCCTTTTGCAGGTCATAGTGGCATAAAGTGTACCAACAGACATATTATGCAGAACTTTTACTGGCCTGGGATTGTAAGGGATGTAACAAGGTACTGCAGTACCAAAAAATAGGCAAGGCAGGAGACAAGGTCAAGGCTCCTTTGATGCCTTTGCCTGTGATTGAGGAGCCATTTCAGAGGGTAGCTATGGATATTATGGGGCCTCTGAGTACCCCAAGTTCTACAGGGTGGTAGTAGAGTATGCTACTAAATGCCCTGAAGCTGTGGCTAAGTCCTCCATCAAGACAGAGAAGGTGGCAAATGCTTTGTTAGAGATTTACAGCAGGATATGTTTCCCGAGAAAAATACTGCCTGACAGAGGTTCCAATTTCATGTCAGACTTGCTGGCTTGTTTGCGGACGCATTGTGGGGTGAAGCACTTAAAAATCACTTCCTACCATCCCCAGACTAATGATCTTGTTGACAGATTAAACTTTACATGAAAGAACACTCTATGGCATTTGCAGACCAGTTTAAAGAGAGTTGGAGAAATATGTGCCCCATCTACTGTTTGCACACAGAGAGGTACCCCAGGAATCCTCAGGTTTTTCACTCTTTGGGTTGCTGTATGGGCATAGGATGAGGGGGCCTTTGTATTTGATTCGTAATGAGTGGGAAGGTGAGTGTGAATCCCACGAGGAGTCTATTGTGGCATATGTCCTAAACCTTAGGACAAGGCTTAGGGAGCTGAGGAGAACCTTGCAGGAGTCCAACAGCAGAAAAAGGTCTGGTATGACAGGAATGCTCGAGTCGAGAGAGTATGCTGTGGGACAGCAGGTTATGGTTCTCATTCCTGTCAAACACAATAAGCTGCAGGCAGCTTGGGAGGGACCCTTCAAAGTGGTAAGGAAGGTCAGTGAAAGTCAGTTAACTATATGGTAGAACTGCTATGCAGGAGGCAGGGGCCCAAATTTTGCCATGTTAACATGATGAAACCTTACCATGATAGGGAGGCCCTGGTGCTAAGCATTTGCAGTAGGAGGTAGGAGAAGTCTGAGGAGGATCTATGGCTACAGCAAGACAACCAGAAATGATCAAGTTACTGTGATGGAGCTCATGGTTGCAGGCATACAAAATGACAGTACAGCACTGCAGTGTGGTCGGCAATGCCAAGGCAGATGGGATCTCAAGACAGGGTATTATGGGTTAATGTATTCCCAGATAGGCTCATTCCTCTCAAGCAACATTTCTCAAGGGTCACTTGAAAAACTACCATGAGTCTTCAAAGGGGGAGAGATATGACAATGTGAGATATTACCAGCTATGCCAGGAGAAGTAGGCAGTGGATATTTAACATATGCTAGCCCAAAATAGCTGGAATTTAGTAAAGAATTATATATTATTTGAATATCAAACTGATTTCTACAGATGCTTGTGTTGAAAAATGTATTTGTAAAGCTGTTTGTGTGAAAGAATGTGCCAATAGTGTGACCTGCTGGACAGAAGAGGAAATGTACATGTGTTGTTGTAATTACTGAAATGTATACATTGTAACAGAGAATACTGAAAGAGAAGAGGTTAATCTCAATCCATTTGACTTTGGGAAATCGTAAGAAATTAAATTACTTAATTTAGGCTATAAAGATTGCATATTACAGTTCTCAATGCAGCCAGAGACAAAAGGTCTGTACAAGGAAGCTTCCTGCATTGTCACTGCGGTGAACTAATTACTACTCTGGAAAGGTGGAGGTTTGAAATTGTTTTATGACTTCCAAGAGCTACAGCAGATTTTAGCAGGGCTCTGTTGTGTATATTATTGACACATATGTGATAAATCCTGAAGGCTTCTAACCAAGGGGGGGAAGAATGGGAACCAGAAGTCAATGACTAGATGCATGTGATATCATTCCGTAATTCATCACTAAAAATAATGTTTAATACTAGGTGAAATCTCTGGGCACTCTGTTTTTGTAACCTGAATACGAAGGATCTTTCACCAACTTCATCTTGCCTTGCTCTAGTAAGTAACCAGGGAATAATAATTCTTTAGATTAGTCAGGAAAATATAGTGAGATTAGTTAAGTACTGTTTTTCTGTATCTGTGTGAATCTCTTTGTCTGTTATTTTAATATTTCCTGTGATTGAAACTCTGGTGTTTATTGTAAATGGATATTTAGTATTTGCATGTTCTTTTATTAATTATTATTAAATATATTTAAACTTTTCATTGTGGATGGTCGTTTAGAGAGTATTTTAATCTTTGAGAGTACTTATATCTATTGGTGACACTATGGCCACTCCTGAAAGCCTGGCTGTTTGGTCAACATTAATATTTGTATTAATATTAATTTCACTCGGTAGAGTAGCAGGTGTTGGGGTGTTTGGTGACAGTGTAAATACCTTATAGTTTGAGCAGAAGGGGGGAATAGCTAGTAAATCTCTGCCAGCTTTTCCCAGCTGTGCGTGTATGTGAAAGTGAAATCTCAAAGTGTGTGTGTCTCAGCTACGTGGAGTAGGGACACGAAGCACTGGTTTCACAGAGAGGGTGCTTGAGGACTTGGCTTGGGCACTTGGCTGAGGACTCAACCCTACATCTGTGCCAATGAGTAGTCTTATTGGGATTCTGGACAGAAGGGGAAACCCAGACCCCAGACTGAGTGTGTTCCCTGTGTGCGCTTAAGGGAAATTGTGCTTGATGCAGAAAGCTACATCTGGAAATACTGGGTGTATCCATTTTTGTTCCAAGTGAACTTCCCTCTCCAGTGTCAGTGGTGAGGATTAAGGCACCTTGACTCCTGGCCCACGGTAGAGACATCACAGCATGTTGAGAAAACAGTTCTTTTACAATAAGGTAGCTCTAAGCACAGTCCAATATGCATATGACAATATACTTAACTCATTTGAGGAACTCTATGACAGGGAGCTCTCCACTACCCAATGATCCCTAGCTTCTTTGTGATTCCAAAACTCCACAGAAACTTGAGAGTCCCCCTTCCACAGGTACACTGAGCCAAGTGGGGTAGCCATTAATGAACCTATGCAGATCTACCTTGAGGTCACTATCAAAACACTGGTAGCCAGTTCCAAACCCTTTGTGCTGGACACATTAGATTCTCTTTAGAAAT
This sequence comes from Protopterus annectens, assembly GCF_019279795.1. Taxonomy (NCBI): domain Eukaryota; kingdom Metazoa; phylum Chordata; order Ceratodontiformes; family Protopteridae; genus Protopterus; species Protopterus annectens. Next base: position 1,956,702,316 of record NC_056731.1, read on the forward strand.
TAAAGGGTCAACACAACAGATGAGACCATACAAATCATCATAGATGTTGAGGCCCTGTTTACCATATTGCCTACACCATTTCTGCCTAAAAGCAATGGAAGGTACACTGGTTAAAATCACAGGGGCCCTACCAGATGAAGTGGAATTAATTACCAAACTATTAAAAATGCTCCTGGACAATAACTACTTTAAATTTAATGGTCAATTATAGAAATGAACAACAGGAATAGCTATTGAAAAAGCCATTGCCCCCAGTTTAGCTAATGTAGCACTAGCTAAATGGAAGAAGAAAATGTTTACAACTCAGAATTTCATTATCCACATTGGTTGTTATTTACACTTTACTGATCACATTTTTGTAATTTGGAATAGCAGTGAGGACAGACTTCAAGAGTTCTACAACTATATTGGTAACTCTGTGTGTTTCTTTAGTAAAGGAAAAGTAGATTTTCTGTATGTAACCATTAGAAAAATCACCCTGAACACCCACCTCTCCAATAATCTGCACAGAAGACTCACCAGAGGTCACCATGCTCCTGCATGCCATTAAATGGAATATAATAAAATCCCAAGGGATGCACATCTCAAGAGTGCCCAAGTATTCGAGGAATTTTACTGATATCAGCAATTTCAAAAGAAGACTTTCTCGTAAGATGACACAAAGAAAAGGCCACGTGTGCAGGATTTTAAACCCCTGTCCAAACCCTAGAATTAGGAGACTGTCCGACCCCTAAAACAATCAGGAGATGGTTCTATTCTCCAACCTGCTAATAGACTGCTACATGGACTTAGGATAATTTACACTCTTTCCAAAAGTGTAACTTGAAAATGCAGCATGGCCATCACCTTTACTTAAGATCACTTAACCATCAGAAAAATCATGTGTTATGGTTCATTTTGTTTGTATAAATAATTTCTACAGTTATTTCACATGTTAAAATGTGTTGTTCATCTGTTATAATTAAAAAAAAAACTTTTTAAAAAAAAGAAAAATAATGTGGGGTAACTTGGTAATAATAGAAAGCAATAAAAAATTATCAAATTACCAGAACCAGGAAGAAAATTTGTATTCAAAAAAGTAAAAAGCATTAGGGACATTCTGGAAATAAAAGAATAAGAAACTGGCACTTGTGCAAAAGGCACAAACAAATGTGAAATCCAAAACTGCATGCTTTGTGGACTAATGAGCGAAATTGACCATTTTACCTGCCCCAACAATGGAACTGATTATTTTACAAGCTCAAAATGGATTGAAAAACTGAGATGGTTGTTTACAGGACCCCAGTGAACTAAATGCCTGCTGTTCTACCTAGGGAAAACTGTCCAAAATTAAAAACTGCATTACACAGCATTTATCTGATATCAGACACAATGTCACGAGAAAAGCCCTAGCAAAGCACAACCTGGAGAACAGAGGACATAACTCCTTCCAGTTTCACTACTAGATAATATCAAAAACAGGTTACTTCTGGGGTCTCAAAACATGAGACCTGCAGGCTGCACGCAGCCCGCAGCCTGCAAAGTAGTTTTATGCAGCCTGCAACTACTTGCTTTGGCATCTGGTTATTTTTTTTCTACCGTATGTTCTGAGTTCTGTTCAAACAACAAATCCGGTCACCAAATGCTCCAAATATACTGGAGAAGTGATTGTAGTTTGTAGTCAGGTGATTTTTTTTTTTTTTTTATGATCCTCATCCAATTGCATCTCTCCATTGAATGAGGCATGTTTGTTAGCGCCGAGGTATGGTTGGTTGATTTTTTGTCCATATAGAAGTGGAGCCTCAAGGAATGGATCTTTGCTGAAAATTCATACATTCAAGCTTGTCAACATTTAAAAAATAACCCAGAGTGAGCAGTTTGTAACCGAGTGTTTCTGAGGCAATTCTTTTCTTTTATTGCAGTAGTACTTGTTTTGAAGGTAGTACGTACTGTTGAGAGAGATCTGCGTTTGGCATGCTGGTGAAAGGGCAGCATTGCTACAAGCATAATTTTCCACTGTCCTGATTTTTGGCTCATATTTTTGAGCTGTTCCTAATAAAATGTGTGGTTTTCTGGCAACTCAGTGAGGAATAAAGTCACTATTAAACAATGATAGCCAGTCCAGTTTCAGAGTTCATATCCATCAGAAAATGCATGCTAACACAAAACCTTTTACTCTAGCAGAAGTGATCACTGTTAAAATGTTTAACTTGGAGTTAGTGAAGTGCTTGTGCATACATGGGCAGCCTACAGAAAGGATTATCAGGGAAATGTTTCATTTGGAGTCAGTGAAGTGCTTGTGCATATTAGGAAATTCTGCTGAAAGGATCAATGGGTAGAAAGTTTCATTTTGGTGCTTGCGCATACATAGACATACTGCTGAAGGGATTGGTGTGGTGATGTTTCATTCTGGTCTTTGTGCATAACTGGACTTACTGGTGAAGGAATTGGTGGGGGAAGCATTTCAGTTTGGTGCTTGTGTGTATCAAACTGCTGAAGGGATCAGTGTGGGAATGCTTCATTTTCATGCTTGTGTACACTTGGACATACTACTGAAGGGATCACTTGACGAAATGTTTCTTTTGGAGTCAGTGAAGAACATGTGCATACACGGGCAGACTACTGTAGGGCTTGTTGAGGTAAACTTTTCATTTGGTGTTAGAAATGTGCTTCTGCATACATGGGCAAATTAGTGAAGGAGGGAATTGGGATGAATGTTTCATTTGGAGACATTGAAGTGCTTGTGCATACTTGGACATACTACTAAAATAATCAGTGCGGGAAATGTTTAATTTTGACACTTGGACCTACTGCTGAAGGGATCAGTAGGGGAAGTGTTTCATTTTGGTGCTTCGACCAACTGCTGAAAGGATCAGTAGGGGAAGTGTTTCATTTTGGTGGTTGGACCTACTGCTGAAGGGTTAAGTAGGGGAAGTGTTTCATTTTGGTGCTTGGACCTACTGCTGAAGGGATAAGTAGGGGAAGTGTGTCATTTTGGTGTTTGGACCTACTGCTGAAGGGATAGGTAGAGGAAGTGTGTCATTTTGGTGCTTGGACCTACTGCTGAAGGGATCAGTAGGGGAAGTGTTTCATTTTGGTGCTTCGACCAACTGCTGAAAGGATCAGTAGGGGAAGTGTTTCATTTTGGTGGTTGGACCTACTGCTGAAGGGATAAGTAGGGGAAGTGTTTCATTTTGGTGCTTGGACCTACTGCTGAAGGGATAAGTAGGGGAAGTGTGTCATTTTGGTGTTTGGACCTACTGCTGAAGGGATAAGTAGGGGAAGTGTGTCATTTTGGTGCTTGGACCTACTGCTGAAGGGATCAGTAGGGGAATTGTGCCATTTTGGTGCTTGGACCTACTGCTGAAGGGATCAGTAGGGGAAGTGTTTCATTTTGGTGCTTGGACCTACTGCTGAATGGATCAGTAGGGGATGTGTTTCATTTTAGTGCTTGGACCTACTGTAGAAGGGATCAGTAAAGGAAGTGTTTCATTTTGGTGCCTGGACCTAATGCTGAAGGGATCAGTAGGGGAAGTGTATCATTTTGCTGCTTGGATCTACTGCTGAAGGGATCAGAAGGGGAAGTGCATCATTTTGCTGCTTGGACCTACTGCTGAACGGATCAGTAGGGGAAGTGTTTCATTTTGGTGCTTGGATCTACTGCTGAAGGGATCAGTAGCGGAAGGTTTTTCATTCTGGTGCTTGGACCTACTGCTGAAGGGATCAGTAGGGGAAGTGTTTCATTTGGTACTTGGACCTACTGCTGAAGAAATCAGCAGGGGAAATGTTTCATTTGGTACTTGGACCTACTGCTGAAAGGATCAGTAGGGGAAGTGTTTGATTTTGGTGCTGGGACCTACGGCTGAAGGGATCAGTAGGGGAAGTGTTTGATTCTGGTGCTTGGACATACTGCTGAAGGGATCAGTAGGAGATGTGTTTCATTCTGGTGCTTGGACCTACTGCTGAAGGGATCAGTAGGGGAAGTGTTTCATTTTGGGGCTTGGACCTACTGCTGAAGGGATCAGTAGGGGAAGTGTTTCATTTTGTGTTTGGACCTACTGGTGAAGGGATCAGTAGGGGAAGTGTTTCATTTTGTGTTTGGACCTACTGGTGAAGGGATCAGTAGGGAAGTGTTTCATTTTGTGTTTGGACCTACTGGTGAAGGGATCAGTAGGGGAAGTGTTTCATTTTGGTGCTTGGACCTGCTGCTGAAGGGACCAGTAGGGGAAGTGTTTCATTTTGGTGCTAGGAACTTCTGCTGAAGGGATCAGTAGGGGAAATGTATGATTTTGGTGCTTGGACCTACTGCTGAAGGAATCAGTAAAGGAAATGTTTAATTTTGTGCTTGGACCTACTGCTGAAGGGATCAGTAGGGGAAGTGTTTCATTTTGTGCTTGTTTGGAACTACTGCTGAAGGGATCAGTAGGGGAAGTGTTTCATTTTGGTGCTTGGACATACTGCTGAAGGCATCAGTAGGGGAAGTGTTTCATTTTGGTGCTTGGACATACAGCTGAAGGCATCAGTAGGGGAAGTGTTTCATTTTGTGTTTGGACCTACTGCTGAAGGTATCAGTAGGGGAAGTGTTTCATTTTGTGCTTGGACCTACTGCTGAAGGGATCAGTAGGGGAAGTGTGTCATTTTGGTGCTTGGATCTACTGCTTGAAGGGATCAGTAGGGGAAGTGTTTCATTTTGGTGCTTGGACCTACTGCTGAAGGGATCAGTAGGGGAAGTGTTTCATTTTGGTGCTTGGACCTACTGCTGAAGGGATCATTAGGAGAACCTTTCATTTTGGTGCTTGGACCTACTGCTGAAGGGATCAGTAGGGGAAGTGTTTCATTTTGTGCTTGGACCTACTGCTGAAGGGATCAGTAAAGGAAGTGTTTCATTTTGGTGCTGGGACCTACTGCTGAAGGGATCAGTATGGTAAGTGTTTCATTTTGGTGCTGGGACATACTGCTGAAGGGATCAGTAGGGTCAGTGTTTCATTTTGGTGCTGGGACCTACTGCTGAAGGGATCAGTTGGGGAAGTTTTTCATTTTGGTGGTGGGAGCTACTGCTGAAAGGATCAGTAGGGGAAGTGTTTCATCTTGGTGCTGGGACCTACTGCTGAAGGGATCAGTAGGGGAAGAGTTTCATTTTGGTGCTTGGACCTACTGCTGAAGGGATCAGTATGGGAAGTGTTTCATTTTGGTGCTTGGACCTACTGCTGAAGGGATCAGTAGGGGAAGTGTTTCATTTTGTGCTTGGACCTACTGCTGAAGGGATCAGTAGGGGAAGTGTTTCATTTTGGTGCTTGGATCTACTGCTGAAGGGATCAGTAGGGGAAGTGTTTCATTTTGGTGCTTGGACCTACTGCTGAAGGGATCAGTAGGGGAAGTGTTTCATTTTGGTGCTTGGACCTACTGCTGAAGGGATCAGTAGGGGAAGTGTTTCATTTTGGTGCTTGGACCTACTGGTGAAATGATCAGTAGGGGAAGTGTATCATTTTGCTGCTTGGATCTACTGCTGAAGGGATCAGTAGGGGAAGTGTATCATTTTGCTGCTTGGACCTACTGCTGAAGGGATCAGTAGGGGAAGTGTATCATTTTGCTGCTTAGACCTACTGCTGAAGGGATCAGTAGGGGAAGTCTATCATTTTGCTGCTTGGACCTACTGCTGAAGGGATCAGTAGGGGAAGGGTTTTGTTTTGGTGCTTGGACCTACTGCTGAAGGGATCAGTAGGGGAAGTGTTTCATTTTGTGCTTGGACCTACTGCTGAAGGGATCAGTAGGGGAAGTGTTTCATTTTGGTGCTTGGACCTACTGCTGAAGGGATCAGTAGGGGAAGTGTTTCATTTTTTGTTTGGACCTACTGCTGAAGGGATCAGTAGGGGAAGGTTTTTAATTTTGGTGCTTGGACCTACTGCTGAAGGGATCAGTAGGGGAAGTGTTTCATTTGGGGCTTGGACCTACTGGTGAAGGGATCAGTAGGGGAAGTGTTTCTTTTTGGTACTTGGACCTACTGCTGAAGAGATCAGTAGGGGAAGTGTTTCATTTTGTGCTTGGACCTACTGCTGAAGGGATCAGTAGGGGAAGTGTTTCATTTTGGTGCTTGGACCTACTGCTGAAGGGATCAGTAGGGGAATTGTTTCATTTTGGTGCTGGGACCTACTGCTGAAGGGATCAGTATGGGAAGTGTTTCAGAAGGGATCAGTAGGGCAAGTGTTTCATTTTGGTGCTTGGACCTACTGCTGAAGGGATCAGTATGGGAAGTGTTTCATTTTGTGCTTGGACCTACTGCTGAAGGGATCAGTAGGGGAAGTGTTTAATTTTTGGTGCTTGGACCTACTGAAGAAGGGATCAGTAGGAGAAGTGTTTCATTTTGGTGCTTGGACCTACTGCTGAAGGGATCAGTAGGGGAAGTGTTTCATTTTGGTGCTTGGACCTACTGCTGAAGGGATCAGTAGGGGAAGTGTTTCATTTTGGTGCTTGGACCTACTGGTGAAGGGATCAGTAGGGGAAGTGTTTCATTTTGGTGCTTGGACCAACTGGTGAAGGGATCAGTAGGGGAAGTGTTTCATTTTGGTACTTGGACCTACTGCTGAAGGGATCACAAGGGGAAGGGTTTCATTTTGTGCTTGGACCTACTGCTGAAGGGATCAGTAGGGGAAGTGTTTAATTTTGTGCTTGGATCTACTACTGAATGAATCAGTAGGGGAAGTGTTACATTTTGGTGCTTGGACCTACTGCTGAAGGGATCAGTAGGGGAATTGTTTCATTTTGGTGCTGGGACCTACTGCTGAAGGGATCAGTATGGGAAGTGTTTCATTTTGGTGCTGGGACATACTGCTGAAGGGATCTGTAGGGTAAGTGTTTCATTTTTGTGCTTGGACCTACTGCTGAAGGGATCAGTATGGGAAGTGTTTCATTTTGTGCTTGGACCTACTGCTGAAGGGATCAGTAGGGGAAGTGTTTCATTTTGTGCTTGGACCTACTGCTGAAGGGATCAGTAGGGGAAGTGTTTAATTTTTGGTGCTTGGACCTACTGCTGAAGGGATCAGTAGGGGAAGTGTTTCATTTTGGTGCTTGGACCTACTGCTGAAGGGATCAGTAGGGGAAGTGTTTCATTTTGGTGCTTGGACCTACTGCTGAAGGGATCAGTAGGGGAAGTGTTTCATTATGGTGCTTGGACCTACTGGTGAAGGGATCAGTAGGGGAAGTGTTTCATTTTGGTGCTTGGACCTACTGGTGAAGGGATCAGTAGGGGAAGTGTTTCATTGTGGTGCTTGGACCTACTGCTGAAAGGATCAGTAGGGGAAGTGTTTCATTTTGCTGCTTGCATCTACTGCTGAAGGGATCAGTAGGGGAAGTGTATCAATTTGCTGCTTGGACCTACTGCTGAAGGGATCAGTAGGGGAAGTGTATCATTTTGCTGCTTGGACCTACTGCTGAAGGGATCAGTAGGGGAAGTGTTTCATTTTGGTGCTTGGACCTACTTCTGAAGGGATCAGTAGGGGAAGTGTTTCATTTTTTGTTTGGACCTACTGCTGAAGGGATCAGTAGGGGAAGGTTTTTCATTTTGGTGCTTGGACCTACTGCTGAAGGGATCAGTAGGGGAAGTGTTTCATTTGGGGCTTGGACCTACTGGTGAAGGGATCAGTAGAGGAAGTGTTTCATTTTGGTACTTGGACCTACTGCTGAAGGGATCAGTAGGGGAAGGGTTTCATTTTGTGCTTGGACCTACTGCTGAAGGGATCAGTAGGGGAAGTGTTTAATTTTGTGCTTGGATCTACTGCTGAATGAACCAGTAGGGGAAGTGTTTCATTTTGGTGCTTGGACCTACTGCTGAAGGGATCAGTAGGGGAAATGTTTCATTTTGGTGATGGGACCTACTGCTGAAGGGATCAGTAGGGGAAGTGTTTCATTTTGGTGCTGGGACCTACTGCTGAAGGGATCAGTAGGGGAAGTGTTTCATTTTGGTGCTGGGACCTACTGCTGAAGGGATCAGTAGGGGAAGTGTTTCATTTTGGTGCTTGGACCTACTGCTGAAGGGATCAGTAGGGGCAGTGTTTCGTTTTGGTGCTTGGACCTACTGCTGAAGTGATCAGTAGGGGAAGTTTTTTATTTTGGTGCTTGGACCTACTGCTGAAGGGATCAGTAGAGGAAGTGTTTCATTTTGGTGCTTGGACCTACTGCTGAAGGGATCAGTAGGGGAAGTGTTTCATTTTGGTGCTTGGACCTACTGCTGAAGGGATCAGTAGGGGAAGTGTTTCATTTTGTGCTTGGACCTACTGCTGAAGGGATCAGTAGGGGAAGTGTTTCATTTTGTGCTTGGACCTACTGCTGAATGGATCAATAGGGGATGTGTTTCATTTTGTGCTTGGACCTACCGCTGATGGGATCAGTAGGGGAAGTGTTTCATTTTGGTGCTTGCACCTACTGCTG
>NC_056731.1:1956711218-1956726277 GCF_019279795.1 Protopterus annectens
ATTAATATAGCACTTTTTATTGCCTGATGCATCATTTTTACTGTATTTTATTGCTATTAACTAATCTGTACGGGTAACTGATTTGTTTGCAGTTCAAAGCATTCTGTAGAGTCTCCTTGCTCCTTTATCTGTTTAAAAACTTTCATTTTGTGGCTCACTGCTGTGATAAAGATTTCTGTAGTGTTTACTGTCTAAAAAAGTATAGGCTAATAGCTTTAGTATTGTCCCAGTTCAGGTTTGCTGTCTCTGGGCCTGTTTGTTTTTGCAGTGATTGTTCCGAGCACATGACCAGGCCATCTTGAAGTAGCAGAAGCCTTTCTTTTCCTTTGTGTCAGGATTGTGTTGATTGGCTGCTGGCTAGTTGGGGTTGGCTCATTTGAGCTTTTTTTTTAAGTTGTCTAAGGTTCTTTCTTCTGGTATTTAAGCACTAACTTTGAGAGGATTTCTGTCTATACACACTGAGCAGAGTGCAGGAGGGCATTGACTACAACTCTCATCTGAGATATATAACATTAAGTATCCTTTTTTGGCTTATTTATACTGGTTATTGCTTCTAGCAATTTATATATAGCACTTTTTATTGCCTGCTGCATACTTTTTACTGTATTTTATTGCTATTAACTAATCTGCATGGGTAACTGATTTGTTTGCAGTTAAAAGCATTCTGTAGAGTCTCCTTGCTCCTTTATCTGTTTAAAAACTTTCATTTTGTGGCTCACTGCTGTGATAAAGATTTCTGTAGTGTTTACTGTCTAAAAGAGTGTAGGCTAATAGCTTTAGTATTGTCCCAGTTCAGGTTTGCTGTCTCTGAGCCTGTTTTTGCAGTGATTGTTCTGAGCACATAACCAGGTCATCTTGAATTAGCAGAAGCCTTTCATTACCTTTGTGGCAGGATTGTGTTGATTGGCTGCTTGCTAGTGGGGGTTGGTTCTTTTGAGCATTTTTTTAAAGTTGTCTAAGGTTGCATCTTCTGGTATTAAACCATAACTTTGAGAGGACTTCTGTCTATACACACTGAGCAGAGGGGAGGAGGGGCATTGACTACAACTCTGATCTGAGATTTATAACAATAAGTGTCCTTTTTGTGGCTTATTTATACTGGTTATTGCTTCCAGCAATTTATATATACCACGTTTAGTGCCTGCTGCATATGTTTTACTGCATTTTATTGCTATTAACTAATCTGCATGGGTAACTGATTTGTTTGCAGTTAAAAGCATTCTGTAGAGTCTCCTTGCTCCTTTATCTGTTTAAAAACTTTCATTTTGTGGCTCACTGCTGTGATAAAGATTTCTGTAGTGTTTACTGTCTAAAAGAGTGTAGGCTAATAGCTTTAGTATTGTCCCAGTTCAGGTTTGCTGTCTCTGGGCCTGTTTGTTTTTGCAGTGATTGTTCTGAGCACATGACCAGGCCATCTTGAATTAGCAGAAGCCTTTCTTTACCTTCATGGCAGGATTGTGTTGATTGGCTGCTGGCTAGTGGGGGTTGGTTCTTTTGAGCTTTTTTAAAAAGTTGTCTAAGGTTGTATCTTCTGGTATTTAAGCCCTAACTTTGAGAGGATTTCTGTCTATACACACTGAGCAGAGTGGAGGAGGGGCATTGACTACAACTCTGATCTGAGATATATAACAATAAGTATCCTGTTTTTGGCTTATTTGTACTGGTTATTGCTTCTAGCAATTTATATATAGCACTTTTTATTGCCTGCTGCATACTTTTTACTGTATTTTATTGCTATTAACTAATCTGCATGGGTAACTGATTTGTTTGCAGTTAAAAGCATTCTGTAGAGTCTCCTTGCTCCTTTATCTGTTTAAAACTTTCATTTTGTGGCTCACTGCTGTGATAAAGATTTCTGTAGTGTTTACTGTCTAAAAGAGTGTAGGCTAATAGCTTTAGTATTGTCCCAGTTCAGGTTTGCTGTCTCTGGGCCTGTTTGTTTTTGCAGTGATTGTTCTGAGCACATGACCAGGCCATCTTGAATTAGCAGAAGCCTTTCTTTACCTTCATGGCAGGATTGTGTTGATTGGCTGCTGGCTAGTAGGGGTTGGTTCTTTTGAGCTTTTTTAAAGTTGTCTAAGGTTGTATCTTCTGGTATTTAAGCCCTAACTTTGAGAGGATTTCTGTCTATACACACTGAGCAGAGTGGAGGAGGGGCATTGACTACAACTCTGATCTGAGATATATAACAATAAGTATCCTGTTTTTGGCTTATTTATACTGGTTATTGCTTCTAGCAATTTATATATAGCACTTTTTATTGCCTGCTGCATACTTTTTACTGTATTTTATTGCTATTAACTAATCTGCATGGGTAACTGATTTGTTTGCAGTTAAAAGCATTCTGTAGAGTCTCCTTGCTCCTTTATCTGTTTAAAAACTTTCATTTTGTGGCTCACTGCTGTGATAAAGATTTCTGTAGTGTTTACTGTCTAAAAGAGTGTAGGCTAATAGCTTTAGTATTGTCCCAGTTCAGGTTTGCTGTCTCTGGGCCTGTTTGTTTTTGCAGTGATTGTTCTGAGCACATGACCAGGCCATCTTGAATTAGCAGAAGCCTTTCTTTACCTTCATGGCAGGATTGTGTTGATTGGCTGCTGGCTAGTGGGGGTTGGTTCTTTTGAGCTTTTTTTAAGGTTGTCTAAGGTTGTATCTTCTGGTATTTAAGCCCTAACTTTGAGAGGATTTCTGTCTATACACACTGAGCAGAGTGGAGGAGGGGCATTGACTACAACTCTGATCTGAGATATATAACAATAAGTATCCTTTTTGGCTTATTTATACTGGTTATTGCTTCTAGCAATTTATATATAGCACTTTTTATTGCCTGCTGCATACTTTTTACTGTATTTTATTGCTATTAACTAATCTGCATGGGTAACTGATTTGTTTGCAGTTAAAAGCATTCTGTAGAGTCTCCTTGCTCCTTTATCTGTTTAAAACTTTCATTTTGTGGCTCACTGCTGTGATAAAGATTTCTGTAGTGTTTACTGTCTAAAAGAGTGTAGGCTAATAGCTTTAGTATTGTCCCAGTTCAGGTTTGCTGTCTCTGGGCCTGTTTGTTTTTGCAGTGATTGTTCTGAGCACATGACCAGGCCATCTTGAATTAGCAGAAGCCTTTCTTTACCTTTGTGGCAGGATTGTGTTGATTGGCTGCTGGCTAGTGGGGTTGGTTCTTTTGAGCATTTTTTTAAAGTTGTCTAAGGTTGTATCTTCTGGTATTTAAGCCCTAACTTTGAGAGGATTTCTGTCTATACACACTGAGCAGAGTGGAGGAGGGGCATTGACTACAACTCTGATCTGAGATATATAACAATAAGTATCCTTTTTTTGGCTTATTTATACTGGTTATTGCTTCTAGCAATTTATATATAGCACTTTTTATTGCCTGCTGCATACTTTTTACTGTATTTTATTGCTATTAACTAATCTGCATGGGTAACTGATTTGTTTGCAGTTAAAAGCATTCTGTAGAGTCTCCTTGCTCCTTTATCTGTTTAAAAACTTTCATTTTGTGGCTCACTGCTGTGATAAAGATTTCTGTAGTGTTTACTGTCTAAAAGAGTGTAGGCTAATAGCTTTAGTATTGTCCCAGTTCAGATTTGCTGTCTCTTGGCCTGTTTGTTTTTGCACTGATTGTTCCGAGCACATGACCAGGCCATCTTGAAGTAGCAGAAGCCTTTCTTTACCTTCATGGCAGGATTGTGTTGATTGGTTGCTGGCTAGTGGGTGTTGGTTCTTTTGAGCTTTTTTTTAAAGTTGTCTAAGGTTGTATCTTCTGGTATTTAAGCCTTAACTTTGAGAAGATTTCTGTCTATAAACACTGAGCAGAGTGGAGGGGCATTGACTACAACTCTGATCTGAAATATATAACAATAAGAATCCTTTTTTGGCTTATTTATACTGGTTATTGCTTCTAGCAATTTATATGTAGCACTTTTTATTGCCTGCTGCATACTTTTTACTGTATTTTATTGCTATTAACTAATCTGCATGGGTAACTGATTTGTATGCAGTTAAAATAATTCTGTAGAGTCTCCTTGCTCCTTTATCTGTTTAAAAACTTTCATTTTGTGGCTCACTGCTGTGATAAAGATTTCTGTAGTGTTTACTGTCTAGAAGAGTGTAGGCTAATAGCTTTAGTATTGTCCCAGTTCAGGTTTGCTGTCTCTGGGCCTGTTTGTTTTTGCAGTGATTGTTCTGAGCACATGACCAGGCCATCTTGAATTAGCAGAAGCCTTTCTTTACCTTCATGGCAGGATTGTGTTGATTGGCTGCTGGCTAGTGGGGTTGGTTCTTTTGAGCTTTTTTTAAAAAGTTGTCTAAGGTTGTATCTTCTGGTATTTAAGCCATAACTTTGAGAGGATTTCTGTCTATACACACTGAGCAGAGTGGAGGAGGGGCATTGACTACAACTCTGATCTGAGATATATAACAATAAGTATCCTTTTTTGGCTTATTTATACTGGTTATTGCTTCTAGCAATTTATATATAGCACTTTTTATTGCCTGCTGCATACTTTTTACTGTATTTTATTGCTATTAACTAATCTGCATGGGTAACTGATTTGTTTGCAGTTAAAAGCATTCTGTAGAGTCTCCTTGCTCCTTTATCTGTTTAAAAACTTTCATTTTGTGGCTCACTGCTGTGATAAAGATTTCTGTAGTGTTTACTGTCTAAAAGAGTGTAGGCTAATAGCTTTAGTATTGTCCCAGTTCAGGTTTGCTGTCTCTGGGCCTGTTTGTTTTTGCAGTGATTGTTCTGAGCACATGACCAGGCCATCTTGAATTAGCAGAAGCCTTTCTTTACCTTCATGGCAGGATTGTGTTGATTGGCTGCTGGCTAGTGGGGGTTGGTTCTTTTGAGCTTTTTTTTAAAAGTTGTCTAAGGTTGTATCTTCTGGTATTTAAGCCCTAACTTTGAGAGGATTTCTGTCTATACACACTGAGCAGAGTGGAGGAGGGGCATTGACTACAACTCTGATCTGAGATATATAACAATAAGTATCCTTTTTGGCTTATTTATACTGGTTATTGCTTCTAGCAATTTATATATAGCACTTTTTATTGCCTGCTGCATACTTTTTACTGTATTTTATTGCTATTAACTAATCTGCATGGGTAACTGATTTGTTTGCAGTTAAAAGCATTCTGTAGAGTCTCCTTGCTCCTTTATCTGTTTAAAAACTTTCATTTTGTGGCTCACTGCTGTGATAAAGATTTCTGTAGTGTTTACTGTCTAAAAGTGTAGGCTAATAGCTTTAGTATTGTCCCAGTTCAGGTTTGCTGTCTCTGGGCCTGTTTGTTTTTGCAGTGATTGTTCTGAGCACATGACCAGGCCATCTTGAATTAGCAGAAGCCTTTCTTTACCTTCATGGCAGGATTGTGTTGATTGGCTGCTGGCTAGTGGGGTTGGTTCTTTTGAGCATTTTTTTAAAGTTGTCTAAGGTTGTATCTTCTGGTATTTAAGCCCTAACTTTGAGAGGATTTCTGTCTATACACACTGAGCAGAGTGGAGGAGGGGCATTGACTACAACTCTGATCTGAGATATATAACAATAAGTATCCTTTTTTGGCTTATTTATACTGGTTATTGCTTCTAGCAATTTATATATAGCACTTTTTATTGCCTGCTGCATACTTTTTACTGTATTTTATTGCTATTAACTAATCTGCATGGGTAACTGATTTGTTTGCAGTTAAAAGCATTCTGTAGAGTCTCCTTGCTCCTTTATCTGTTTAAAAACTTTCATTTTGTGGCTCACTGCTGTGATAAAGATTTCTGTAGTGTTTACTGTCTAAAAGAGTGTAGGCTAATAGCTTTAGTATTGTCCCAGTTCAGGTTTGCTGTCTCTGGGCCTGTTTGTTTTTGCAGTGATTGTTCTGAGCACATGACCAGGCCATCTTGAATTAGCAGAAGCCTTTCTTTACCTTCATGGCAGGATTGTGTTGATTGGCTGCTGGCTAGTAGGGGTTGGTTCTTTTGAGCTTTTTTAAAAAAAAGTTGTCTAAGGTTGTATCTTCTGGTATTTAAGCCCTAACTTTGAGAGGATTTCTGTCTATACACACTGAGCAGAGTGGAGGAGGGGCATTGACTACAACTCTGATCTGAGATATATAACAATAAGTATCCTTTTTTGGCTTATTTATACTGGTTATTGCTTCTAGCAATTTATATATAGCACTTTTTATTGCCTGCTGCATACTTTTTACTGTATTTTATTGCTATTAACTAATCTGCATGGGTAACTGATTTGTTTGCAGTTAAAAGCATTCTGTAGAGTCTCCTTGCTCCTTTATCTGTTTAAAAACTTTCATTTTGTGGCTCACTGCTGTGATAAAGATTTCTGTAGTGTTTACTGTCTAAAAGAGTGTAGGCTAATAGCTTTAGTATTGTCCCAGTTCAGGTTTGCTGTCTCTGGGCCTGTTTGTTTTTGCAGTGATTGTTCTGAGCACATGACCAGGCCATCTTGAATTAGCAGAAGCCTTTCTTTACCTTTGTGGCAGGATTGTGTTGATTGGCTGCTGGCTAGTGGGGGTTGGTTCTTTTGAGCTTTTTTTAAAGTTGTCTAAGGTTGTATCTTCTGGTATTTAAGCCCTAACTTTGAGAGGATTTCTGTCTATACACACTGAGCAGAGTGGAGGAGGGGCATTGGCTGCAACTCTGATCTGAGATATATAACAATAAGTATCCTGCTTTTTGTCTTATTTATACTGTTATTGCTTCTAGCAATTTATATATGTCACTTTTTGATATTTACTGCATACCTTTTCCTGTATTTTATTGCTATTAACTAATCTGCATGGGTAACTGATTTGCTTGCAGTTAAAAGCATTCTTTAGAGTCTCCTTGCTCCTTTATCTGTTTAAAAACTTTCATTTTCTGGCTCAATGCTGTGATAAAGATTTCTGTAGTGTTTAATGTCTAAATGAGTGTAGGCTAATAGCTTTAGTATTGTCCCAGTTCAGGTTTGCTGTCTCTGAGCCTGTTTTTGCAGTGATTGTTCTGAGCACATAACCAGGTCATCTTGAATTAGCAGAAGCCTTTCTTTACCTTTGTGGCAGGATTGTGTTGATTGGCTTCTGGCTAGTGGGGGTTGGTTCTTTTGAGCTTTTTTTTTAAAGTTGTCTAAGGTTGTATCTTGTAGTATTTAAGCCCTAACTTTGAGAGGATTTCTGTCTATACACACTGAGCAGAGTGGAGGAGGGGCATTAACTACAACTCTGATATGAGATATATAACAATAAGTATCCTTTTTTTTGGCTTATTTATACTGGTTATTGCTTCTAGCAATTATATATAACACTTTTTATTGCCTGCTGCATACTTTTTACTGTATTTTTTGCTATTAACTACTCTGCACAGGTGACTGATTTGTTTGCAGTTTAAAGCATTCTGTAGAGTCTCCTTGCTCTTTATCTGTTTAAAAACTTCCATCTTGTGGCTCACTGCTGTGATAAAGATTTCTGTAGTGTTTACTGTTTAAAAGAGTATAGGGTAATAGCTTTAGTATTGTCCCAGTTCAGGTTTGCTGTCTCTGGGCCTGTTTGTTTTTGCAGTGATTGCTCTGAGCACATGACCAGGCCATCCTGAATTAGCAGAAGCCTTTCTTTACCTTCATGGCAGGATTGTGTTGATTGGCTGCCGGCTAGTGGGGGTTGGTACTTTTGAGCTATTTTTTTAAAAAGAAAGTTGTCTAAGGTTGTATCTTCTGGTATTTAAGCCCTAACTTTGAGAGGATTTCTGTCTATACACACTGAGCAGAGTGGAGGAGGGGCATTGACTACAACTCTGATCTGAGATATATATAACAATAAGTATCCTTTTTTGGCTTGTTTATACTGGTTATTGCTTCTAGCAATTTATATATAGCACTTTTTATTGCCTGCTGCATACTTTTTACTGTATTTTATTGCTATTAACTAATCTGCATGGGTAACTGATTTGTTTGCAGTTAAAAGCATTCTGTAGAGTCTCCTTGCTCCTTTATCTGTTTAAAAACTTTCATTTTGTGGCTCACTGCTGTGATAAAGATTTCTGTAGTGTTTACTGTCTAAAAGAGTGTAGGCTAATAGCTTTAATATTGTCCCAGTTCAGGTTTGCTGTCTCTGGGCCTTTTTTTTTTTTTGCAGTGATTGTTCTGAGCACATGACCAGGCCATCTTGAATTAGCAGAAGCCTTTCTTTACCTTCATGGCAGGATTGTGTTGATTGGCTGCTGGCTAGTGGGGGTTGGTTCTTTTGAGCTTTTTTTTAAAGTTGTCTAAGGTTGTATCTTCTGGTATTTAAGCCCTAACTTTGAGAGGATTTCTGTCTATACACACTGAGCAGAGTGGAGGAGGGGCATTGACTACAACTCTGATCTGAGATATATAACAATAAGTATCCTTTTTGGCTTATTTATACTGGTTATTGCTTCTAGCAATTTATATATAGCACTTTTTATTGCCTGCTGCATACTTTTTACTGTATTTTATTGCTATTAACTAATCTGCACAGGTAACTGATTTGTTTGCAGTTAAAAGCATTCTGTAGAGTCTCCTTGACCCTTTATCTGTTTAAAACTTTCATTTTCTGGCTCAATGCTGTGATAAAGATTTCTGTAGTGTTTAATGTCTAAATGAGTGTAGGCTAATAGCTTTAGTATTGTCCCAGTTCAGGTTTGCTGTCTCTGAGCCTGTTTTTGCAGTGATTGTTCTGAGCACATAACCAGGTCATCTTGAATTAGCAGAAGCCTTTCATTACCTTTGTGGCAGGACTGTGTTGATTGGCTGCTTGCTAGTGGGGGTTAGTTCTTTTGAGCATTTTTTTTAAAGTTGTCTAAGGTTGCATCTTCTGGTATTAAACCCTAACTTTGAGAGGACTTCTGTCTATACACACTGAGCAGAGGGGAGGAGGGGCATTGACTACAACTCTGATCTGAGATTTATAACAATAAGTATCCTTTTTTGGCTTATTTATACTGGTTATTGCTTCTAGCAATTTATATATAGCACTTTTTATTGCCTGCTGCATACTTTTTACTGTATTTTATTGCTATTAACTAATCTGCATGGGTAACTGATTTGTTTGCAGTTAAAAGCATTCTGTAGAGTCTCCTTGCTCCTTTATCTGTTTAAAACTTTCATTTTGTGGCTCACTGCTGTGATAAAGATTTCTGTAGTGTTTACTGTCTAAAAGAGTGTAGGCTAATAGCTTTAGTATTGTCCCAGTTCAGGTTTGCTGTCTCTGGGCCTGTTTGTTTTTGCAGTGATTGTTCTGAGCACATGACCAGGCCATCTTGAATTAGCAGAAGCCTTTCTTTACCTTTGTGGCAGGATTGTGTTGATTGGCTGCTGGCTAGTGGGGGTTGGCTCTTTTGAGCTTTTTTTTAAGTTGTCTAAGGTTGTATCTTCTGGTATTTAAGCCCTAACTTTGAGAGGATTTCTGTCTATACACACTGAGCAGAGTGGAGGAGGGGCATTGACTACAACTCTGATCAGAGATATATAACAATAAGTATCCTTTTTGGCTTACTTGTACTGGTTATTGCTTCTAGCAATTTATATATAGCACTTTTTATTGCCTGCTGCATACTTTTTACTGTATTTTATTGCTATTAACTAATCTGCATGGGTAACTGATTTGTTTGCAGTTAAAAGCATTCTGTAGAGTCTCCTTGCTCCTTTATCTGTTTAAAAACTTTCATTTTGTGGCTCACTGCTGTGATAAAGATTTCTGTAGTGTTTACTGTCTAAAAGAGTGTAGGCTAATAGCTTTAGTATTGTCCCAGTTCAGGTTTGCTGTCTCTGGGCCTGTTTGTTTTTGCAGTGATTGTTCTGAGCACATGACCAGGCCATCTTGAATTAGCAGAAGCCTTTCTTTACCTTCATGGCAGGATTGTGTTGATTGGCTGCTGGCTAGTGGGGGTTGGTTCTTTTGAGCTTTTTTTTAAAAGTTGTCTAAGGTTGTATCTTCTGGTATTTAAGCCCTAACTTTGAGAGGATTTCTGTCTATACACACTGAGCAGAGTGGAGGAGGGGCATTGACTACAACTCTGATCTGAGATATATAACAATAAGTATCCTTTTTTGGCTTATTTATACTGGTTATTGCTTCTAGCAATTTATATATAGCACTTTTATTGCCTGCTGCATACTTTTTACTGTATTTTATTGCTATTAACTAATCTGCATGGGTAACTGATTTGTTTGCAGTTAAAAGCATTCTGTAGAGTCTCCTTGCTCCTTTATCTGTTTAAAAACTTTCATTTTGTGGCTCACTGCTGTGATAAAGATTTCTGTAGTGTTTACTGTCTATCTAAAAGAGTGTAGGCTAATAGCTTTAGTATTGTCCCAGTTCAGGTTTGCTGTCTCTGGGCCTGTTTGTTTTTGCAGTGATTGTTCTGAGCACATGACCAGGCCATCTTGAATTAGCAGAAGCCTTTCTTTACCTTCATGGCAGGATTGTGTTGATTGGCTGCTGGCTAGTGGGGGTTGGTTCTTTTGAGCTTTTTTTAAAGTTGTCTAAGGTTGTATCTTCTGGTATTTAAGCCCTAACTTTGAGAGGATTTCTGTCTATACACACTGAGCAGAGTGGAGGAGGGGCATTGACTACAACTCTGATCTGAGATATATAACAATAAGTATCCTTTTTTGGCTTATTTATACTGGTTATTGCTTCTAGCAATTTATATATAGCACTTTTATTGCCTGCTGCATACTTTTTACTGTATTTTATTGCTATTAACTAATCTGCATGGGTAACTGATTTGTTTGCAGTTAAAAGCATTCTGTAGAGTCTCCTTGCTCCTTTATCTGTTTAAAAACTTTCATTTTGTGGCTCACTGCTGTGATAAAGATTTCTGTAGTGTTTACTGTCTAAAAGAGTGTAGGCTAATAGCTTTAGTATTGTCCCAGTTCAGGTTTGCTGTCTCTGGGCCTGTTTGTTTTTGCAGTGATTGTTCTGAGCACATGACCAGGCCATCTTGAATTAGCAGAAGCCTTTCTTTACCTTCATGGCAGGATTGTGTTGATTGGCTGCTGGCTAGTGGGGGTTGGTTCTTTTGAGCTTTTTTTAAGTTGTCTAAGGTTGTATCTTCTGGTATTTAAGCCCTAACTTTGAGAGGATTTCTGTCTATACACACTGAGCAGAGTGGAGGAGGGCATTGACTACAACTCTGATCTGAGATATATAACAATAAGTATCCTTTTTGGCTTATTTGTACTGGTTATTGCTTCTAGCAATTTATATATAGCACTTTTTATTGCCTGCTGCATACTTTTTACTGTATTTTATTGCTATTAACTAATCTGCATGGGTAACTGATTTGTTTGCAGTTAAAAGCATTCTGTAGAGTCTCCTTGCTCCTTTATCTGTTTAAAAACTTTCATTTTGTGGCTCACTGCTGTGATAAAGATTTCTGTAGTGTTTACTGTCTAAAAGAGTGTAGGCTAATAGCTTTAGTATTGTCCCAGTTCAGGTTTGCTGTCTCTGGGCCTGTTTGTTTTTGCAGTGATTGTTCTGAGCACATGACCAGGCCATCTTGAATTAGCAGAAGCCTTTCTTTACCTTTGTGGCAGGATTGTGTTGATTGGCTGCTGGCTAGTGGGGGTTGGTTCTTTTGAGCTTTTTAAAAAGTTGTCTAAGGTTGTATCTTCTGGTATTTAAGCCCTAACTTTGAGAGGATTTCTGTCTATACACACTGAGCAGAGTGGAGGAGGGGCATTGACTACAACTCTGATCTGAGATATATAACAATAAGTATCCTTTTTTGGCTTATTTATACTGGTTATTGCTTCTAGCAATTTATATATAGCACTTTTTATTGCCTGCTGCATACTTTTTACTGTATTTTATTGCTATTAACTAATCTGCATGGGTAACTGATTTGTTTGCAGTTAAAAGCATTCTGTAGAGTCTCCTTGCTCCTTTATCTGTTTAAAAACTTTCATTTTGTGGCTCACTGCTGTGATAAAGATTTCTGTAGTGTTTACTGTCTAAAAGAGTGTAGGCTAATAGCTTTAGTATTGTCCCAGTTCAGGTTTGCTGTCTCTGGGCCTGTTTGTTTTTGCAGTGATTGTTCTGAGCACATGACCAGGCCATCTTGAATTAGCAGAAGCCTTTCTTTACCTTTGTGGCAGGATTGTGTTGATTGGCTGCTGGCTAGTGGGGGTTGGTTCTTTTGAGCTTTTTTAAAAAGTTGTCTAAGGTTGTATCTTCTGGTATTTAAGCCTTAACTTTGAGAGGATTTCTGTCTATACACACTGAGCAGAGTGGAGGGGCATTGACTACAACTCTGATCTGAGATATATAACAATAAGTATCCTTTTTTGGCTTATTTATACTGGTTATTGCTTCTAGCAATTTATATATATACCACTTTTTATTGCCTGCTGCATACTTTTTACTGTATTTTATTGCTATTAACTAATCTGCATGGGTAACTGATTTGTTTGCAGTTAAAAGCATTCTGTAGAGTCTCCTTGCTCCTTTATCTGTTTAAAAACTTTCATTTTGTGGCTCACTGCTGTGATAAAGATTTCTGTAGTGTTTACTGTCTAAAAGAGTGTAGGCTAATAGCTTTAGTATTGTCCCAGTTCAGGTTTGCTGTCTCTGGGCCTGTTTGTTTTTGCAGTGATTGTTCTGAGCACATGACCAGGCCATCTTGAATTAGCAGAAGCCTTTCTTTACCTTCATGGCAGGATTGTGTTGATCGGTTGCTGGCTAGTGGGGTTGGGTCTTTTGAGCTATTTTTTTAAAAGTTGTCTAAGGTTGTATCTTCTTGTATTTAAGCCGTAAATTTGAGAGGATTTCTGTCTATACACACTGAGCAGAGTGGAGGAGGGGCATTGACTACAACTCTGATCTGAGATATATAACAATAAGTATCCTGTTTTTCTTTGGCTTATTTGTACTGGTTATTGCTTCTAGCAATTTATATATAGCACTTTTAGTTGCCTGTTGCATACTTTTTACTGTATTTTATTGTTATTAAATAATCTGCACGGGTAACTGATTTGTTTGCAGTTAAAAGCATTCTGTAGAGTCTCCTTGCTCCTTTATCTGTTTAAAACTTTCATTTTGTGGCTCACTGCAGTGATAAAGATTTCTGTAGTGTTTACTGTCTAAAA
Source organism: Protopterus annectens (assembly GCF_019279795.1). Taxonomy (NCBI): domain Eukaryota; kingdom Metazoa; phylum Chordata; order Ceratodontiformes; family Protopteridae; genus Protopterus; species Protopterus annectens. The sequence goes on from NC_056731.1 coordinate 1,956,724,328, forward strand.
GAGTGTAGGCTAATAGCTTTAGTATTGTCCCAGTTCAGGTTTGCTGTCTCTGGGCCTGTTTGTTTTTGCAGTGATTGTTCTGAGCACATGACCAGGCCATCTTGAATTAGCAGAAGCCTTTCTTTACCTTCATGGCAGGATTGTGTTGATTGGCTGCTGGCTAGTGGGGGGTTGGTTCTTTTGAGCTTTTTTTTTTTTAAAGTTGTCTAAGGTTGTATCTTCTGGTATTTAAGCCCTAACTTTGAGAGGATTTCTGTCTATACACACTGAGCAGAGTGGAGGAGGGGCATTGACTACAACTCTGATCTGAGATATATAACAATAAGTATCCTGTTTTTGGCTTATTTATACTGGTTATTGCTTCTAGCAATTTATATATAGCACTTTTTATTGCCTGCTGCATACTTTTTACTGTATTTTATTGCTATTAACTAATCTGCATGGGTAACTGATTTGTTTGCAGTTAAAAGCATTCTGTAGAATCTCCTTGCTCCTTTATCTGTTTAAAAACTTTCATTTTGTGGCTCACTGCAGTGATAAAGATTTCTGTAGTGTTTACTTTCTAAAAGAGTGTAGGCTAATAGGTTTAGTATTGTCCCAGTTCAGGTTTGCTGTCTTTGGGCCTGTTTGTTTTTGCAGTGATTTTTCTGAGCACATGACCAGGCCATCTTGAATTAGCAGAAGCCATTCTTTACCATCGTGGTAAGATTATGTTGATTGGCTGCTGGCTATTGGGAGTTGGTTATTTTGAGCTTTTTTAAAAAAGTTGTCTAAGGTTGTATCTTCTGTTATTAAACCATAACTTTGAGAGGATTTCTGTCTTTACACACTGAGCAGAGTGGAGGAGGGGCATTAACTACAACTCTGATCTGAGATATATAACAATAAGTATCCTTTTTTTGGCTTATTTATACTGGTTATTGCTTCTAGCAATTTATATATAGCACTTTTTATTGCCTGCTGCATACTTTTTACTGTATTTTATTGCTATTAACTAATCTGCATGGGTAACTGATTTGTTTGCAGTTAAAAGCATTCTGTAGAGTCTCCTTGCTCCTTTATCTGTTTAAAAACTTTCATTTTGTGGCTCACTGCTGTGATAAAGATTTCTGTAGTGTTTACTGTCTAAAGAGTGTAGGCTAATAGCTTTAGTATTGTCCCAGTTCAGGTTTGCTGTCTCTGGGCCTGTTTGTTTTTGCAGTGATTGTTCTGAGCACATGACCAGGCCATCTTGAATTAGCAGAAGCCTTTCTTTACCTTCATGGCAGGATTGTGTTGATTGGCTGCTGGCTAGTGGGGGTTGGTTCTTTTGAGCTTTTTTAAAAAGTTGTCTAAGGTTGTATCTTCTGGTATTTAAGCCCTAACTTTGAGAGGATTTCTGTCTATACACACTGAGCAGAGTGGAGGAGGGGCATTGACTACAACTCTGATCTGAGATATATAACAATAAGTATCCTTTTTTTGGCTTATTTATACTGGTTATTGCTTCTAGCAATTTATATATAGCACTTTTTATTGCCTGCTGCATACTTTTTACTGTATTTTATTGCTATTAACTAATCTGCATGGGTAACTGATTTGTTTGCAGTTAAAAGCATTCTGTAGAGTCTCCTTGCTCCTTTATCTGTTTAAAAACTTTCATTTTGTGGCTCACTGCTGTGATAAAGATTTCTGTAGTGTTTACTGTCTGAAGAGTGTAGGCTAATAGCTTTAGTATTGTCCCAGTTCAGGTTTGCTGTCTCTGGGCCTGTTTGTTTTTGCAGTGATTGTTCTGAGCACATGACCAGGCCATCTTGAATTAGCAGAAGCCTTTCTTTACCTTCATGGCAGGATTGTGTTGATTGGCTGCTGGCTAGTGGGGGTTGGTTCTTTTGAGCTTTTTTTAAAGTTGTCTAAGGTTATATCTTCTGGTATTAAACCCTAACTTTGAGAGGATTTCTGGGGCATATA
>NC_056731.1:1956726777-1956754021 GCF_019279795.1 Protopterus annectens
TTTTGTGGCTCAATGCTGTGATAAAGATTTCAGTAGTTTTTACTTTCTAAAAGAGTGTAGGCTAATAACTTTAATGTTGTACAAGTCCAGGTTTGCTGTCTCTGGACTTGTTTGTTTTTGCCGTGATTGTTCTGAGCACATGACCAGACCATCTTGAGTTAGCAGAAGCCTTTCTTTACCTTTCTGGCAGGATTGTGTTTATCAGCTGCTGGCTTGTGGAGGTTGGTTCTTTTGAGATTTTTTTTAAAGTTGTCTAATTTTGTATCTTTTGGTATTTATGCCCTAACTTTGAGAGGATTTCTGTCTATATACACTGAGCAGAGTGGAGGAGGGGCATTGACTACAACTCTGATCTGAGATATATAAGTATCCCGTTTTTGGCTTATTTATACTGATTATTGCTTCTAGCAATTTATATATAGCACTTTTTATTGCCTGCTGTATACTTTTTACTGTATTTTATTTCTATTAACTAATCTGCACAGGTAACTGATTTCTTGCCAGTTAAAAGCATTCTGTAGAGTATTCTTGCTGCTTTATCTGTTTAAAAACTTTCATTTTGTAGCTCATTGCTGTGATAAAGATTTCTGTAATGCTTACTGTCTAGAAGAGTGTAGGCTAATAGCTTTAGTATTGTCCCAGTTCAGGTTTGCTCTCTCTGGGCTTGTTTGTTTTTGCAGTGATTGTTTTGAGCACATGACCAGGCCATCTTTAATAAGCAAAAGCTTTTCTTTACCTTCACAGCAGGATTTTGTTGATTGGCTGCTCACTAGTGAGGGTTGGTTCTTTTGAGCTTTTTTTTGAAAAAGTCTTCTAAGGTTGTATCTGCTGGTATTAAACCCTAACTTTGAGAAGATTTCTCTCTATACACACTGAGCAAAGTGTAGGAGCGGCATTGACTACAACTATGATCTGAGATATATAACAATAAGTATCCTGTTTTTTTTCACTTATTTATACTGGTTATAGCTTCTAGGAATTTATATATAGCACTTTTTATTGTCCGCTGCATACTTTTTACTGTATTTTATTGCTTTTAACTAATCTGCAGGGTAACTGATTTTTATGTAGTTAAAATCATTCTGTAGAGTCTCCTTGCTCCTTTATCTGTTTAAAAATGTTCATTTTGTGGCTTACTGCAGTGATAAAGATGTCTACAGTGTATACTGTCTAAAAGAGTGTAGGCTAATAGCTTTAGTGTTGGCACATTTCGGGTTTGCTGTCTCTGGGCCTGTTTGTTTTTGCAGTGATTGTTCTGAGCACATGACCAGGCCATCTTGAATTAGCAGAAGCCTTTCTTTACCTTAGTGTCAAGATTGTGTTGATAGGCTGCTGGCTAGTGGTGGTTGGTTCTTTTGAGCTTTTTTAAAAAAAATTGTCTAAGGTTTTATCCTCTGGTATTTAAGCAATAACTTTGAGATGATTTCTGTCTATACACACTGAGCAGAGTGGAGGAGGGGCATTGACTACAACTCTGATCTGAGATCTATAATAATAAGTATCCTTTTTTGGTTTATTTATACTGGTTATTGCTTCTAGCAATTTATATATAGCCCTTTCTATTGCCTGCTGCATACTTTTTACTGTATTTCATTGCTATTATCTAATCTGCATGGGTAACTGATTTGTTTGCAGTTCAAAGCATTCTGTAGAGTCTCCTTGCTCATTCATCTGTTTAAAAACTTTCATTTTGTGGCTCACTGTTGTGATAAAGATTTCTGTAGTGTTTACAGTCTAGAACAGTGTAGGCTAATAGCTTTAGTATTGTCCCAGTTCAGGTTTGCTGTCTCTGGGCCTGTTTATTTTTGCAATGATTATTTTGAGCACATGACCAGGCCACCTTGAATTAGCAGAAGCCTTTCTTTACCTTCGTGGCAGGATTGTGTTGATTGGCTCCTGGCTAGTGGCGGTTGGGTCTTTTGAGCTTTTTTTTTAAAGTTGTCTAAGGTTGCATCTTCTGGTATTCAAGCACTGACTTTGAGAGGATTTCTGTCTATGCACACTGAGCAAAGTGGAGGACGGGCATTGACTACAGCTCTGATCTGAGACATATAACAATAAGTATTGTTTTTTGGCTTATTTATACTGGTTATTGCTTCTAGTAATTTATATATACCAATTTTTATTGCCTGCTGCATACTTTTTACTGTATTTTATTGCTATTAATGAATCTGCATGGGTAACTGATTTGTTTGCAGTTCAAAGCATTCTGTAGAGTCTCCTTGCACCTTTATCTGTTTAAAAACTTTCATTATGTGGCTCGCTGCTGTGATAACGATTTCTGTAGTGTTGACTGCTTAAAAGACTGTAGTCTAATACCTTTAATATTGTCCCAGTTCAGGTTTGCTGCCTCTGGGCCTGTTTTTTTTTTTCAGTGATTGTTCTGAGCACATGACCACTCCATCTTGAATTAGCAGAAGCCTTTCTTTACCTTCTTTGCAGGATTGTGTTGATTGGCTTATGGCTAGTGGGGGTTGGTTCTTTTGAGCTTTTTTTTTTAAGTTGTCTAAGGTTGTATCTTGTGGTATTTAAGCTCTAACTTTGATTGGATTTCTGTCTATACTCACTGAGCAGAGTGGAGGAGGGGCATTGACTATAACTCTGATCTGAGATATATAACAATAAGTATCCTGTTTTTTGGCTTATTTATACCGATTATTGCTTCTAGCAATTTATATATAGCACTTTTTATTGCCTGCTGCATACTTTTTACTGTATTTTATTGGCATTAACTAATCTGCATGGGTAACTAATTTGTTTGCAGTTAAAAGCATTCTGTAGAGTCTCCTTGCTTCTTTATCTGTTTCAAAACTTTCATTTTGTGGCTCACTGCTGTGATAAAGGTTTCTGTAGTATTTGCTAAAAGAGTGTAGGCTAATAGCTTTAGTTTTGTCCCAGTTCAGGTTTGCTGCCTCTGGGCCTGTTTGTTTTTGCAGTGATTGTTCTGAGCATATGACCAGGCCATCTTGAATTAGCAGAAACCTTTCTTTACCTTCATGGCAGGATTGTGTTGATTGGCTAGTGGGGGTTAGTTCTTTTGAGATTTTTTTAAAAAAAAGTTGTCTAAGGTTGTATCTTCTGGTATTTAAACCCTAACTTTGAGAGGATTTCTGTCTATACACAATGAGCAGAATGGAGGATGGGCATTGACTACAACTCTGATCTGAGATATATAACAATATGTATCCTTTTTTGTCTTATTTATACTTGTCATTGTTTCTAGTAATGCATATATAGAACTTTTTATTGCCTGCTGAATACTTTTTACTGTATATTATTGCTATTAACTAATCTGCATGGGTAACTGATTTGTATGCAGTTAAAAGCATTCTGTAAAGTCTCCTTATTCATTTATCTGTTTAAAAACCTTCATTTTGTGGCTCACTGCTGTGATAAAGATTTCTGTAGTGTTTACTGTCTAAAAGAGTATAGGCTAATAGCTTTAGTATTGTCCCAGTTCAGGTTTTCTGTCTCTGGGCCTGTTTGTTTTTGCAGTGATTGTTTTGAGCACATGACCAGGCCATCTTGAATTTAGCAGAAGCCTTTCTTTACCTTCATGGCAGAAGTGTGTTGATTGGCTGGTGGCTAGTGGGGGTTTGTTCTTTTGAGCTTTTTTTGTAAAAAAGTTGTCTAAGGTTTTATCTTCTGGTATTTAAGCCCTAACTTTGACATGATTTCTGTATATACACAATGAGTAGAGTGGAGAAGGGGCATTGACTACAACTCTTGGTGGCTTTGCAGTTACCCGCCCCTAATGTAAAATTGATCTGGGACACTTTTCCCAGTCTAGTGTCATTAGCTCATTCTACCTAATACAGAGAGAACATCTGAGAAGGCCAACCCACTTAGTCTCTTTCCTTCTGTTCCTCCTATCTCCCTTTCTTAAAAAAATGTTGCCTGAATCTCTCCTTGTGTTCTGACTGTACTTCTCAAACATTTTGGAAATATAGAGAATATTTTGGTGCATTTATTAAAACTGTATTTGCCTTAATATTGCTACAACTCAAATGCTCTAGGTTGCACTGCATTTGAATTGTTTAAGTGTGTTTTAGCTGCTTTTCTGTAAATGTATGAACTTTTCTGTATATGTAGGCTAGCTACTTATTCTACTGTATTACTGCCTCTTAAATTGCTTTTCAGTTGTGCACTTGATTTGGTCCATTTAAAAAGTTTTAAATTGCTAATTTTGTAGAGTTTTAAATGCATTTACTGTTTAGGGCTACACACTCAAGTGTGTTAGCCTTTTCTGTGTTTATTTACTGCATTATTGCATTGTTTAGCCTGTTCTAGCAAAAAATACTATCTTGTTTGCTCGTTTCCTGCCTTTCCTAGCTAGTATAGTCCAGATCCCAGGCTTTGCTGGTCTCAGGATTTAATTTGCTGTGTTCAGAGCTATCCAGGCCTTGCTGTGGTAGAGGGAAGTCATACTGCTTACCAGTGGGAGTGGTAAGCATTGTACTGCCTATCTAACACTAGAGGAATGGTTTCCAGCTCTGAAATTGTAATTTTATTAGCGTTTTTGGGCTGATTTCTATCCCTTTCTACTTTCTGGCTTAAAAACACGTGTGTTTGTGCAGTCTTTGCATCGTGCAGCACCGCAGGGCTACAGTAGAAAGTCTGCTCTTGAATTTTTCCTTTAGAACTAGCTGGTTTCTCAGTAGTAGCACTTGCTCTAGAACCTGCTGAAAAGCACTAGGAAGCCTTAAACATATACAAGCACTCAACTCTCCTTGTCAATAAGGAGAAATTAATCATAGGCACTAAGCCTATAATTGTAAAGTATCTTGCAAAGGAAAGGGAAAACAGTTGTTGTACTTTACAAAATAGCACCTAAACAGGCATGTCCAAGGGTCAGCTTCTGGTGATTTCTCCTGTCCACCTGGTGAATCTGGGCATACTGGGACAATGCAGCAACTACCTCATGTACACAGACAATCCTCTCCTCCTACCACCCAACACAACAACCTGTGAGAGATGCCCTTACATAGCCAAACTGGAAGCAAAGCTCTATCCAGCCAAGATTGTGCTAGACAGTCAAGAGGAGAAGCTTAATACCTGCCCTACACCTCAAGCAACACATAGCCCTTCAAACCCCACACCATCAACACATACATGTAGCAACAGTAAACCCAAATATGCGGAGGCCCTTAACATTAGCCTGCCCAAGCAACAAGGATCTCCGAAGTTGAAATGCAAACAAACACCAGTCACAACCAAAGTGACATATAGCTCACAACAACAGTGTGCCACCCAACAACAGCCCCTAAAGCAAGACAATGTACCCAACACTTTAGTCGTAGGTGAGTCTATATTCAGGTACAACATAGAAAGCTCGACAATTGCACTGGGCCAAATAAATCACCCAAGATGTACTGCTATGTTGGACAAACTTCCCGTCCTTTTAAAGTTAGGATAGGGGAACATCTTAGTGATATTAAAAACAAAAAGGGGTCCAGTTCATTATATAAACACATTTCCAAACACCCTACGGGCAATTTTTGTTTTATGGTCATTAATCACATCAAGGACAGACATGTACAATCCCATGTTCTACATGATTAGCTCACTTATAAAGAGAAAATGTGGATCATCAAACTAGGGGCTCTATTTTCCCCTGGCTTGAATGATCATTTTTGAGGCATCCAATTCATATAGTTGTTGTTATATTTTTGTTGTTATATTTGGGTTTATATACTCATTTATATAATTGGGACAACTGGGTTCATTTGTAACACATTTCATTTGTAACACATTTTTGAACTAGTGCACTATTTTATTGATGCACCAGGGGGTGCTCCATGCTTCCTATATGAAGTTTATATAAGTTGCAAGACAGGAAGTTAGTTTTTGTCTTTATTTTGTACATCATGTTTGGTTGCTGATAAAGGATTTACCGAAACTGGTACAACCATGTTGGTGTACGGTTATGTTATGTTGCTGTCTTGAATTTGGACATTAAATGAAGATTGCCTGATTCCAGGAGTTTAGTGCTGGCTTTTCTTTTTTAACTTTGGTTTGGTTTTTTGAGCTGTGCACCAGCCGTTCATGCAGTTGGAGGTTTTGGACTTACTGAAGGTTTTTGTCTCTTGCTGATGGCTTCCCCTGGATGGCGTCAGATATTTGGATCAGAAAGCTTTGGAGCGCCCTATAATATGGTGGAATGATGGTCGTTTGGTGTTTTGGATGCTGATTCTTCCTTTTTAAAGCCCTTAATTTCTGTTTGGATGTTCCCAGTTGAATCTGGGTTCATTTTGGGACCTTGTGGTCATTTGAACTGAGGATTAAAAGTGACACATTTTTTCTTTTTTGTTTGGCAGCACATTTCATGAGGACTATATTTTTGCAAGTATCTACCGATGTTTATTATTTTATGTTTGTCAGTTGTTCGATATCTTGTATGGTATCATATCCATGACAAGTTTAGATAATTGTTCAACCTGATATGTTGGTTGTTTTCAAACATATTTGCATTCTTATGTCATGTATTGCCATCATTATTATTAATATGGACAGGTTATGAGCCGTATATATCTTTCAGATATGTTATATGTCTGTCCTTTTGATCTGTATTTAGGCATCAGTTTATTTTTTACATAAGTGTTGTTGTGGGCCAAATTTTTGGTTAGTTTCATTTGGTTTACTTCCAAAAGCTGGCCTCTATAACCATTTTTTACAGGTTGAACAGCTTATTATATGTCAAGTTGGTGGGCTTTTGAGTTTACATGCATTTTGATATGCATTTTATATGCATTATTTCCCTTCTCTGCAATTGGTAGTGTGGATTTAGTGGGTTACAAGGGTGGACGTTTTTTGCCCCCCCCCCCACCTTTTTTTATCTCTGGGCTTTTTGTAGGTTTAGAATTTTTTCTTTTTTCTTTTTTAATGGTACATGTTATGTGATATACCATACCTTGGGGGTTGTTTCTGTAGGGTTTATTTGGTCCATCCAAAAAGTTCTTTGGCTTAAAAAAATTTTTTTTTTTTTTTTGGTTTATTATTAGCAGATTTGGACCATTTTTATTTCATTATTCCGGACACCAGGACAGCCCTTCTGAACATATTTAATTTATTTAAATTTCTTTGTTTTTTTGCTTTTTCACCACTGGCCAAGGACACTCATATATTTTTTATATTTGGGATTCAACATGCGCATATACATGGCCCCTTTTTGATTACGTAGTGTGAGCTTTTTGTAGGCTCAATTCAGGCTTTTTTATAAGCTTGTTGGCTATAATAGTATTCTATTGGGGCCTTGAGTTTTGATATTTTTGATATCTGTGATTACATATGGTTCCCTTGTGGTTTTTGAAGTATAATAATAAGGTGGCCACATGGTTTCACCTAATTTGGAGTGTATTTAAGATTGGTTACATGAATTATGCATTTAGCATACTGATTGTCCAACCATTTGTTCATGTAATATATTCAGTGTGGAACCTATATTTTTCACATTTGTTACACATATCTTTGTATTTGATACTGAATTTGTGTTCATTTTTGGCCAGGGATGGAATTAGCAAATTTAATTAAAGGTTTGGCTTCAGACTCTCAGGATCTGGGTATTTCTGGCCTAGCTTCCGGTTCAGGGGATGTTGTTCCGGGTGTCTGGGATCTCATTCAGGATTTCAATTTAGCTTTTGCTAAATTGACCAAGGACCTTATTTCTCTTCGTAAAAATGTTTGGCATTCAAAATTATTTCGGTCTTATCAATGTAGAAAAATAGTTCCTAGGGGACTTAGGGTTAGGATTCAACCCATGGTGGCTGAACCAGACAAATGTCTTTTCACACAATGGGCCGAGGCCCAACAAAATGTTTCTATGACTTTTGTTGATCTTTTGAGTAGCTTTTATGAGATTAAGGTTGAACAGCAAATTGCCAATGTATCGCAGATTAGTAAAACTGTGGAGGTGTTTTCTGCACTTCCTTGCTATAAAGATAATATTGGAAAACTTAGCAAGGAATTGGCAACTTTGCATTTAGGTTTGAAGGATAGGAAGGTCAAGAAATTTAGTAGGAATATGGGGGACTATGACAGGTGGAAGCCATTTGATTTGCGATCTAGGGTCAAATTTGATATGCCTATAGATTCATCTAAGAGAATGAGAGCCACTAGGCCTAAATCTATTCTGAAGAAAAGGAGCAGGGAGTCTACGCCATCTGGTGATGACTCATCCTCCAATACTGAATGGGAGGATACTCATATCAGCATTTCTCCTGTTTCCAAGAGGAATAATTTGGACAGAGGCTTTATCGGAAAGACCCCTTTAGGCACAAGTCCCAAAGACGAGGGGGGAGGAAACATCACAAACCCAGATGGGCTGGGGGACATCCTTCAACAGATGACCAGGATTTAGTATCCAATGTTAATAATGTGCATAATATTTCCTCAGTGGTATTGGATGACCAACAAGTTGATATATTGAATAAAGGACTAAGTTTTGTCCCTGGGTTTTTTGTCCAAGTACATCGTTTTGCTGAAGATGTGGTTAAATTTTGTCGAAATTTGAATTTGAAATGCTTTTTTCATGGGACTGATTGTGATGCCTCTGAGGTTAGGGAATTTCACATCCATGCCTCCAGGTTCTGGCCACCTACGCAACCCATTGTCCAAACATTTCAAAATGCTGTCCTCAAGGATTTACATTTGTATTTACATAAACAGGACAAGCTTAAAGATAATCTGAACAAAAATCAGAGAATGTGTTTGGAGAAACTGATTAACAACAAAAACATTGTTGTTCTTTCAGCGGACAAGGGTGGAGCAGTGGTGGTCCAGGATCTGGGGGACTATGAAGCTGAAGCTGATCGTAAGCTATCTAACCATAATCATTATCAGGAAATGCAGGCGGATCCCACTTTGCAATTTAAAAAGGATGTCGACAAGTTTTTGGATTTGGCTACAGAGAAGGGCATTATTAATGATGAAGTGTGTCATCAACTCAAGGTTGATTTTCCTAGCAGGCAATATATCTATTTTCTCCCAAAGATCCACAAAGACCCCCCCAAGGCCGCCCGGGAGACCGATTGTATCAGGCAGGGGTTCCCTTATGGAACCCCTTTCTGAATTCCTCACAATATATCTAAAACCACTTTTGGCACATATACGTTCTAGAATTCAAGATACTACACAGTTCCTATCCATTATCTCTGAGACCCAACTAGAGTCCCATTGGATTTTATGCACCTTGGATGTCACCTCCCTATATACCAGTATTCCCCATTGGGCAGAACTTTTGGCCCTGCAATATTGGTTGGATAAGGTTAATATCTATAAGCCTGGTTTTAATACCCTCTTGGTATGCATGACTGAACAGGTCCTGATTCACAATGTGTTCTTTTTTAAGGACAGATGTTTTTGGCAGACACAGGGCACTGCTATGGGGGCTTCTTTTGCCCCCATTTCTGCAGACTTATTTATGGCATATGTGGAGGACCAGGTAATTTATGACATCAGTCACAATATCTATATTAATGGATGATGGATATTTGGAGGAGGTATCTTGATGACTGCTGGATGATGTGGAGAGCTAGTGAGGAATTCCTTTTTGAATTCCTTGAGTATCTAAATGGCAGTATATGGGGTATTGAGTTTAAGTTGACATTTTCTAGATCTGAAATGATGTTTTTGGATGTTTTGGTAAAAAGAACGAACACCAACACTCTTGAGAGTGAGATATTTAGAAAATTTCCTCAATTCAATACCTTATTACTTGCCACTAGTTTCCACCCCCAGCATGTCATCAAGAACATCCCCAAGTCCCAATTCCTTCATGTTAGAAGGATTTGTTCCAGTTCCTCCACATACAACCATCACAGGAGGGATCTTATCACCAGGTTTAAAAGTAGGGGTTATGTAGGGGGTGACATCACAAGGGCCAATTGTTTTGCAAATCAGCAAGATAGAACTGATTTATTATTCTATCAAAATCAGGATCATGTCAAGTCTGATTTGCTTAGATTGGTTACAACTTATGGGAGGAATACAGTTGGATTCATGAACATTATCCATAAGTATTGGTATCTGTTAACATCGGATAATGTCTTAGAGAAATATGTAGGGGACCGGTGTCATTACTCATTTTGGAATGGGCGGTCTTTGGGCTGTCTCTTTAGTCATTACAAGAAAGTTTGTTACAGAGATACATGTTCCATTACTCAAGCTCACCTTTTTACAGGCCCTGTTTTTGGAAGCTATTCATGTGGTCATTGTACCTACTGCCCCAGGGTGTTGAAATGTCGGACTTTTTCTTCACAAAATTGTCCACAAGTTTATGATATATTATGTTTTGCCAATTGCAGTACATCTTGGGTGATTTATTTGGCCCAGTGCAATTGTCGAGCTTTCTATGTTGGACAAACTTCCCGTCCTTTTAAAGTTAGGATAGGGGAACATCTTAGTGATATTAAAACAAAAAGGGGTCCAGTTCATTATATAAACACATTTCTAAACACCGTATGGGCAATTTTTGTTTTATGGTCATTGTTCACATCAAGGACAGACATGTACAATCCCATGTTCCACATGATAAGCTCACTTATAAAGAGAAAATGTGGATCATCAAACTAGGGGCTCTATTTTCCCCTGGCTTGAATGATCATTTTTGAGGTATCCAATTCATATAGTTGTTGTTATATTTTTGTTGTTATATTTGGGTTTATATACTCATTTTTATAATTGGGACAACTGGGTTCATTTGTAACATATTTCATGTATTTTTGAACTAGTGCACTATTTTATTGATGCACCAGAGGGCGCTCCATGCTTCCTATATGAAGTTTATATAATTTGCAAGACAGGAAGTTATTTTTTGTCTTTATTTTGTACATCATGTTTGGTTGCTGATGAAGGATTTACCGAAACCGGTACAACCATGTTGATGTACGGTTATGTTATGTTGCTGTCTTGAATTTGGACATTAAATGAAGATTGCCTGATTCCAGGAGTTTAGTGCTGGCTTTTCTTTTTTTACTGACAGAACCCAGACAGTAAAAGTAGCTGACTCCAAATCCAGCTCCAGACAAGTGACAAGTGGCGTACCTCAAGGTTCAGTCCTGGGACCGCTCTTGTTTGGTTTCTACTTCTCTGAAGTACAGGCCAACACTAAAGGACTCTGGCTAACAAAGTTCACAGATGACTGCAAACTGGGAGCCATTACTGAATCCCCAAATTATGTGGATAGTCTACAAAAGGGCCTTACAGAAACAGATGCTTGGTGCCAAAGCCATGGGCTCAAGTTTAATGCCAAGAAATGTATAGTTATCCCTTTTGTGAAAAACCATGTACCCATGAATTACCACATAGGTGGCAGTACACTAAACACCAAATGTGTGATGAGAGACTTAGGGACACAGGTGAACAGTGGTCTTACCTTTGATCACCACATCGCCACAACAGTCAGGAAATCCTTCTATGTGGCACACCTCATCACTAAGGGCTTTTCATCCAGAAAAAAGGAGGTCATTGTCCCACTGTACTCATCCCTTATTAGACCCATTATAGAGTACAACACCCCATCTTGTATGTACTTCACAAGGCATCTGCAACAGCTGGAAAGGCTGCAGAAATACCTCACTGAAAGACTCACAGGCCTAAAGCAGATGCTCTATGCTGACCATCTAAAAAAACTCCAGCTATACTCTGTGGCATATTGTCTACTCAGAGGTGATCTCTGCTTAACATACAAGGCCATGTCAAACCCAGAGCTTTTGGACATGCTCCACTTAAAGAAATCCCAATCCCTCAGAGCCACACGCTCCAGGGATCTAAACCTTGTCATCACAATGAACAAAACATGCTGGAGGGATAGGTTCCTGACCCAGAGACTCCCCATATTCTGGAATACACTGTCCATACATGTCAACCAGAGCGCCTCCTTGGCCCTCTTCAAAAGGAACCTTGATGATTAGATGGGAGATAGAAGATTCACTCTGGGGATCATGTCAGTTGCTCTGCTAGACAGGGGTCCAGGGAAGTAGATTTTGTGGGAAGAAATATCCAGGGAATTGTTATGGCTTGGCTTGTATAGGCCCTAGGGCCGATAGCCTAGTACCAACCTATGAATCTGTTAATTTCTTTGCATGCAGTTTGAGATCATGACTAATACACCAGTCATTGGTCTGTGTGAGACCATCCTGGAGTATACTGACATCATTTCGGGATTCAATGATTACACCTAGTTTGCAGTCGTCTGCAAACTTGGTCAGCCACAGCCCTTTAGTTTTGACCTGAACTTCTGAGAAGTATATACCAAACAGTAAGAGGCCCAGCACTGACTCCTGTGGCACCCCACTGGTAAAAGGTCTGCTGGTTGATGTGGAGTCACCCACTTTGATAGTGTGTGTTTGGTTTGTGAGCCAGCTGGCAATCCATCTTACTACAAAGGGGTTTACATTCAGTTTACTAAGTTTATAGGTAATGCCTGAGTGTGAGATTGTGTCAAAACCCTTTGTCAAGTTGAGGTATGCTATGTGCACAGATTTGCCCTCATCAGTGGCCTTAGTCACACTTTCCGACCTGCACGAAGCTGACCTGGGTAGGGTGAAGGATTTGGAGGTCACCTATGTCTTTATTTGTGAGGTCCATAATGATATGTTCCATAGCCTTACAGATGAGGCTGGTCAGGCTTATGGGTCTGTAATTCCCCAGGTCTGTTGATAGGCCACCTTTGTGGGGTGGAATAACAGTAGCTGTTCTCCATTTCACAGGGACATTGAAAAAGGTACTTAGTAGTGATGTTAGTTCAAGTTTTAGCCTATTTAGAAGACAGCCTGGGATATCATCTGGTCCCATAGAGGCCATGTTCTTTGCCTTCGACAGGGCTTTGAGGGCCTGCTCTTCAGATATGTAAGTGGGGGGGGGGGGGTTGTTGTAAGTTAGGAGGGGATAAGGGAGTGAAATTTTCGACAAACCTGTCTGCTAGCAGGTTTGCTATCTCTGTGGGGTCAGTGTGTGTGATACTGTTGGAAATCATTTCTGCACATGCTTGGGTCCTACTCTTTAGGTTACATACATAGCTGTAAAGGGCCTTATGCTTATGCTTGGCAGTTTTCTCTCAAAGGAGTTCTTGGATGATTTGACAAGTTGTCTTATTTACCTGTTAAGGCTAAAGAGGGTGCTTTTCCATTGTTGGGTCCTTGTCTTTGTTTCCTTGGACAGCAAATTTTAGCATTTATTGTAGAGTGTTAATGCTGGAAGTCCACTATGGCAGCTTGATTTTACTTGGGGCTCTGGCTTTGATTCTATCTTGCACAGTCGAGTTTATACACTTATGTAAGTGATTGTACAGGGCTTTAGCTTAAGCTTCAGCATAGTTACCACTTTCAGCTTGTGATGCGGCTTGGAATGCATTTATACCGTCACTGACGAGGGTATAGTTTGTCTTGGTGAAGTTCTTTAGTCTGATTTCACCCTTTGTGAGTTCTGGTGTTAGTGTCAGTTCAAAGGTGACTGATTTGTGGTCAGCTTTAACTAATGAGAGTCCAACAGGTGCAGCCGTGCACCTGTTTGACATGTTGGTAAGGACCAGATCTAGAATGTTTGTTCCTCTTGTTGGGGTATCAACAATTTGCTTCAGGCTATTTGAATTCATTTGTGCTAGTGAGTTTGGGCTAGAGTAGGTTTCCCAGTTGATGGTGGGATAATTGAAAATCCCCCATAACCAGTGTGTTTGGTAAAATTTGGATTGTTTTCAGTATTGTTAAGTAGGCTTCATGGGTATTGTGACCCATGGAGGGGGATCTATAACAGGCTAGGGCATGAGAGGGTCTTACCCACTGTAACCTGGACCTGGAATAACTCCATGGAGTTGTCCAGTCTAACTGGATCTGAGGTGAATTTATCTATAATATAGATTGAAACACCACCACATTTGGTTTTCACACGTTCCTTTTGCAGTCTAAATATGCAGAAGGCATTGTATTCTTGCAGGGCGAAGGTACTTTATGAGGCCTTACACCAGGTTTCTGTGACTGCATAGACATCTACATCTTCTAGTGATAGAAGTGTTTCCAGGGAGTGTAGTTTTTGGTTTAAGCTCCTAGCATTTAGCAGCATGACCCTTATTTTGTTCTGATTGGTTAATTTCACGCCATTAATGTTTGTTTTTGAGACCTTGCCTAAAAAGGTACTATGGGGGAACAAGAGCCTTTGCCAGCAGCCAAAAGCCTAGGGGTGCCAGGTACAAACCATCTCTGGTTTGACGACCATAGCTCCCCAGGCAGACAGGAACTGGATCCCCTGGGAATTACACCAAAAACTAAGCCAATTATTGAAATAAATATTTTCTTATTTATACTGTGGCATAATTCTAGGTGTTGGTAGTATGCTGCTCAAGGCTAGGAACATACCTGCCTGGGACACATACTCAGAGAGCTTAATCATGTCTCTCTTCATATAGCCCAGTGAGGTACATCCCAGGGTATTCACACCAACATAAACTATGACAGAGTCATAACGGTACTTGTTGCTGAGAGACCTGAGTGTATGCATGATTTGGTAAATGATGGCAGTGGTCAGGCAGTTGACTGTGACTTTTGTCTTGTCCAGCCTGGTGAGTGGGACATCTGTGTGTCTCATTATTGAGTCTCCAATGACAAGAAAACTTGTTTTTTGAGTGTTACACCTTACGGGCTTGGTAGGTGAGACACTGGTGTTGCTGTGTCATGGGTGTTGTGGAGACTGTGTTAGCTGTAGTAGACTTGTGTTTTTGAGGTCTCTGGTGTTTCGGTATATTTTTTGAAAGAATCTCCATGTATGTGCATTTACATATATTAATGGGGACACTGGGTGCTGTAGGAGAGGAGAGCTATAATGACTGGAGGGCTGAAGGACAAGTAGACAAAAAATGCTTAGATAAGATATATTTAAGTTTTTTAAAGAATTTATCTTTTCTGCCTTCCAAACAATGAATTTTAATATCATGTATACATGTTAATCTTTTTATAGGCTGAACAGTAATTGTACTGGAAAGATACACAGAAAAATGAAGTCAAGGAATCATAATATTCAGGAGTCTTCATTTGCAGCTCCATCTTGTAACTCAGGTGGTATCATTAGTTGTGCTCCGAGTATGCCAGGCAGGTGGATTCAGATGGTGTCATCGTATTCTGGTGCCATTTTACCATGCATTCCAACCTGTCCAGGGAAGTAGGTTTGTGGACCTTTAAGCTGTTTACATCTGTTTTCCAGATCAGGCCTTTTTTTCTGCAGTATAAAAACAAATGAAAAGTTAAAAAAAAAAAGTATACAAGATTTTATCCAAAAAAACTTTACCTTATGAAAACACACAGAAGAGTGGGTTATGTTTGAACCTCACCATTTCATTTAGCTTTTAACATTTTACACATTTACATAAATAGTCAATAATAACTAGTTAAGGCAGATAAGTATGTCTTGCTTATTCATTTCTCTACCTGCTGTCAGCTTTCTGATTCCATTAAAATTTTGTAGTTATCATTTTAGTAAGGTGAGAATTATTCTTTGTTGTTCCTGTGTTATTAAATGCTTTTGTGAAGTTATTTTCTGTCTTGCCTGTTGACATTCTGGACCTATGTCCCCTGGATCTTTTAACAGATCATTTTTAATGTTATTTCTTCGACACTTTTTATGACTTTAATCAGATTTGCATCTCTAATCATTTTATATGGCGTTATACTCTTTTTTTTCTTATTAGTTTTTATCATATCTCATCTTTCCTCTTGAGTTTCTGCTCATCTGATTTGATGCATATCTGGGTCCTACATTTTCTTAACTTTCTTACTTTGTTTTTGCTTTATATGTTCTTTATGGTGCAAGATGTTCATAGGTTCATAGGAAAGTAGTAGGCAACCTACCTTTTTGGATAATTTTAAGCCTAGCTAATTTCCCTTCCAAAGGTGAGAATCATACCCTGTACTTTGTGTCTGTGAGGTAAACACCTTAACCATTATCCAACCCCAACCCCTTGATCCTGCAGCAATCATAGATTATTTGGTCATTCAACTATGCTACCACCATCATGCCTGAGCTACTGTTACTCGGAGAGATGGATATTTATTTGATGTAGATTATTTAGAAATTTCATTGGCCTCTATCTACTTGTAATGCATGTATTGTGGTTCCCCATTTTACAGATTATTTTTTTCTCCTGTGTGATGTTTTCCTGATGCTGGTCCCCTTATTTGCTCCTAGCTATAGCAGCCTAACATGACAGTTTGGTTTCTGGTTTCTTATTCTGTCTTTTCTTTTCTACAATTGCAAAACTGGAATTATCAACACTGCTGTCTTTCTTTATTGAAGAGAAAATACTGTTGCTTATGGGGGGGGGGGTCAGATGGGCAAACAGATGCTGTTCATAGTGAGATTTATTATTACAGCTTAACTATGCTGCATCCTTGTTTTTGCTGTTCTCATGTGGAAAGTCAGTGTTCTTGTTCGTGAACAGTTCACCTGTCTAAGCTTATTGTTGAAAGACTACCCAGTGGAGCATGCCTAATCAATTAGAAAATGTTTCTGACTACAGAATATAAGGCAACCACACAACTTTTTGTAACTAAGATTGATTTCAGCAGGGGAGAAACTCTACAAAGTAACTTCTTAGAACACACCATCCTGATCTAAAGTGACTATATCCTGATTCTGTATGATGCAACTTTGCTTATATTAACTAATCTGACATTATGAGATTGACTTTGTTCAAGTTCTCTTCAATGTACAGACCTAGGTCTAGATAATCTGTCTGGTTAATTTCTGCCAGAGTGTTATGAATCAAGGTATTCTACAGGTATTAAGTCTTTTCTAAGAAAAATACTTTCCTCTTTTAACTAAAAAGAGGAAACTGATTATTCCTTTGCCTAAAAAACTGCCTTTAGACTTGTTTACTTTGCCGAACTATCACCCAGTCACTAACCTTCCATTTACTGACAAGGTTATTTAGAAAGTAGTTCCACTGCAGCTCTGATCTTCTCTTCTCTGTTATGAACTTTTAGCCAATCCAGTTTCAATAGGGGACATGGTATTAAGACTACTGTAGTAAGAGTAGCAAATTATCTCCTTGCATCATCAGATTATCTGATGAAGTCTGGTGAGTGAGTTAGAGACGAAAGCGCTTATCATTTCTTTTTAGTAAACTCTAATCTTGGGTTTTTGGTCCTCGTTCATTTTTCTTCATCTTTGTTTCACCTGGGCAATATTGCTTGAATAAAACATCTCTTACTACCTTAGGACCCTTGAATGGTTGTGTATGTATCATTCTTTTTATAGGAGGATTACTGTCATGCCCTTTTCACTTATGAAGGATGGAGAATGTTGAAGCACATATCCTTGCTGGTATTATCTGGTTTGCATACTTGCACTTTCTGCCAGTGGCCTTTAATTCAGAGCATAACATAATGGTATTAATGAACCAGGCCCTGCATGTCATATACTTATACATTAAGGAATTGCCATTGCTGTGTCCGCCTTCATAGCCTTTCCATCTGACTGGGACGAGGTTGCTAGTAATCTTCAGGCTAAACTTCATCATATGGGCAGGGTTTCTTTTGATATCAAATTCTCTACCTGTCTGTTAGCATTTGCTGTATACCATTTGAAGAGATCCCTTAAAACCTACCTACCTATTTAATAATATCTATTTTAGTATGAATATTCATCGTCATTTTAGTAGTTTTATGTATTAAGTGCCCTTAATTTTAATTATTTATTGAAGGTTTCTGAGAAAAATCTATGCAGACCTTTACATTTTAATTCTCTTGCAGTTTTATGTTTCTCATCAAGCCTAGGCCTGTGCTTGTGAAACAAATTGACTTGATTTAGTCCTGCTAGAACTGTGGCCTCTGGAAATGGATAGACTATTCAGATAAAGGAAAATATGACTAAGCAAATGTAAAACAAAGTTATCAAAATGGTGGAGGTATTAGAAGGCAGAAGAGAAGGGGATAAGTTTCAACAGGATAGAGAGGGATGAAGGAAGCAAGTATAGCTGCTGAAAGTGAAATGTTTCCAGTAAAGCTTGAGAAAATGCTGTTTCAGTGAAGGGGCCCTTGAACATATTGACTTAGTCTCTGGTATTTTTTTAAATTTCTCCAAGTCTTTTGGATTTCTAATACCATGACAGGACTGTACCCCATTCCTAAGTCAAAGTATGATTAAAGTTCATAAAATTAGTATTGTTTCAGTCTTTAATGTTAGCCAGAAGTGCTCTTCACAGCACCTGAAATGTGCCCATTAATAACTCCTCCTGCAATTCATATGGAGTTACATATATCGGTAACATATCTAAGTATGATTCTAGTACTACTGGAACTGAGTATCGTTCTTCAACATTGCCCTCATTTCTGCTTGCAAACCCAGGTATTTTATAACTTTGTCTCAATGTATGTAAGACACTGTAGTCACTGGGTGTAGCAATTTCAATGATCAATGCTACTTCTGTCTTCTTTTCATGAACTACTATATCTGTTTTTCTCATGTCTATTTTTTGAACCATTGGTAATGGATTATCCCATGTAATATAAACGTCAAAATTTTCTATGATGCTTTGTGGCTTATGTTTCCAGTGTTTTTCAGTGACTTCAATATTATAATGTTTGTACAGTCTCCAGTGCAACAGTATTGCCACATCATTATGACTTTCAGTATACAGTCCTTCTGCCATTAGTATATCACAACCAGCAACGAGACGTGTGACTGTTTCCAATTCTGTTTTACAAAACACATTTATCTGTTTCTCCCACATGTTCAGCTGACTTTGTAAACCATACATAGTCCACTGTCTTGGGCCACCAAGGTTAATACCTTTTGTCTTCTGGTTTTAATTCACCTTCCTTAACTATTCTTGCATTCGATCCTGATCAACATAAGATTATTCCCAGACTTTTCTATACTTGCAGCTATATTTATGCATTTTCCACATTTCTTGCCTTCTCATCTGATCCTTCATCTTATATTCTTTCTTTTGTTTTGTTTCTTTTGTTACATTCATTTGCTGCCTGATTTTTATCTACTTCTGGTTTAGTTTCCATTCCCACTTGATGCTGATATGTTTCCGCAATATAAGCAGGGAAGTCATCTTAGACTTATCCTCCTCATGTTTCAAAACTTTTACTATGTTTGGGTTTTGTGATGTCAGCAAATATGTATGCAGTCCCACTATTGCAGATCTATACATGTAATCAATTTCAAGGAGGCCCATACCTCCTTTAGAACAGGGAATAAATAATCTTGGTATCCACTGATTTTTATAAATCATTTGATGAGCATGAAGCAGCCTACTTGTTTTCCTGTCCAACCTATCCAGTACCTTTTGGGACTTGTCAGTCACTCCAAAACTGTAAGTTAGGACAGGAACAGCAAATTGGTTAACAGCGTGGACTATGTTCTTAGATGCCAATGCTATTTTCAGTATATTCCTTACTAAGTTTTATTCACATTTGTTCATGTTTTATTGTTGATCCTTCATCAAGTTCCAAATATTTTTATACTCCCCTTTGCTCAAGTTCTTTCATATCACATTCCTGTCCCAAACCGATGTTTTCTTGGTGTTGCAGCTTTCCTGCTTTAAAGGTTGCTTTTGCACATTTATCAAAACTAAATTACATTCGTATGTTATTTGAAAAGGTTTTGACCACTTGCAGTTGTGCTTTCATTTCCTCATCTGATGAACTATACAGTTTTAAATCATCTACAAAAAGAACATGAGAAGTTGTTATACTTTGTTTTCTGGGAGCCAAGCTGTAGCCATGACTTAATCTGTTAAGTATACAGCTTAATGGGTTAAGCGCAAGACAAAAGAGCAGCAGTGACAGAGAGTCACCCTGGAATATCCCCTTGGAATTTTTATCCCTGGAATAATAATATATCCTTTATCATGGCTTAACTGCAAGTGGTTTGTCACTGTTTCATGGTCACTCTAATGTAATCAGTGTAGGGTGTAGCTTATACATTTTAAGCATTCTTTTATCCATGAATGTTGGATACTGTCAAATGCTTTTTTTTTTTTTTTTTTTTTTTGTATTCTATCCATACCATACTTAGATTCTTCCCCTTTTTACAGTTCTCCATTATGACTTTATTTAACAGCAAATGATTCTTTGTTCTATAAGACTTTCCTTTATTACCTTTTTTCTTTTGCCATGATTGAATTTTCTTCTAAATGACTGTAAACTCTGTCACCATCAATTCCAGTGTATAGTTTATACGTCGTCGGAAAGCAAGTTATTGGTCTGTAGTTTTTAGGACAGCTTGCAGGTTCACTCTAAAGTAGGAGTACTGTTTCTCCTGTTGTTAACCAGGCTGGTGTCTGTTCTGGGTGCACATATAAATAGTTCTTACTCATGGCTATACTTTCATTTAAAAATGTTAATACTTTTAGCCAGAAGTTAAGTACTGCATCTCATCTGGGCCTGGGGTTTTCCATTAAGGAGTTTTTCTTAACTTTGTTTCAATCTCTCTGGCTGTTAGTTCTTCCCATTTCATATCCTGTAGATTTGAATTTCTTATTCTTTCTTTTACTTCTTCTGCCCATTTAGCGTCTTTGTTATGTTCCGCAGGACCTTCATAGATATTTCTCTAAAATGTATCTTATTTCTTCTCTTTTTGGTGGTGTTTCAATTCCTTTTGCCTTGTTTACCAATTTTCTATAAAACTTTTTTGGGTATTCAAAAATTGCTTATTTTGTACTTTTCCTTTATATTTGCTTGCATATCTTCTAAGTTTTTTCTGCTTGTGCTGTTATTTTTAGTTTATTTGTGATAATGCACAATAGATCACGATCTGTTCTGATACTGCTCATTACTTTTATCACGTCTATCTTTCTGAGCATTTTTGTTGATCTGTTCCCTCTTCTATACTCTTCAGACAGTGATGCCTCTTGTCTTAATTGCTTTATAGTTTTCTGTATTCAATAATTTCATGATGGCATTTGATTTCTCCCCTTCCTTTCCCTTACTACCCTGTATTTTGTGGTAAGACTTTATTTACTTTATTTATCTATTTATTTTACATTTGGTTACTGAAGAAAGTCCAACTGGACAGAAGTCATTTTTCAGCAAAGGCCCAGGAAGAAAATCTCCACATATAACAAAGAATAAACAAGGTAGAGTTTCACGGTTACAGAAGAATAACACAATACAATTTACATCAATGAAATTAGAATAATGACACTGTAGATGGTACATCAGGTAAAGTAGGGTGAAAAAAATACTACACTCTACAGAGATGCACTGCCAGATATTTTACAATAAAAAATAACAGCCAGTATGATCTAGTATTATAAATAGTTTGGTGCAGCATGAATCTACAGAGTGACTATAGTTTGAAAGGGAGTAACTGTTGAGAGGAAGAGAGAGAGAGAAGTGTACTGCTTGAAAATAAGGGAGGAACATTTATCTTAGGTGAAGAAGAAGGAGATGAAGTTTGACTTGCTTGGGGAGTCACAGTTACAGATTGTAGGTGTGTTTTAGAGATTTTTAAACTGAATTAAGGATCTTGTGCTGATATATTAGTGGGCAGTGGGTTACATTTTTAGCTATACAATTTGAGTAGAGGTAGGCTCCTGCAGAGTTGTTGGGTTTAGTGACTTGAAGGAGCAGTTTATAGAGCATAGGACTGTGGCACTGTAGTAAGGATGTATTAGGTTATGAAATGCAGGGGTTTTATCAGGGGAGTAAAGAATCTTATGGGTTAGTATAAGCTGGTTGTAAAAGAGAAGATGGGGAAGTTCTTACCAGTTGAGTTGTTTGAGGGTTGAGCAGTGGTGTGTTAGATGTGGACTACTGGTGATGAATTTTGCGATTTTGTTATAGTAGCCATCAAGTTTAGCAACATCTGATTTTCTAAGATTAACAAGGATAGAGGAGGCATATAGAAGTGTAGAGATGAGGCGTGTGTGTGCTATTTTAGTCCTAGTGCTGTTTGTGAGGAATTGTTTATTTCTGCATAGTCCTCCCAGTTTTTATGTACTTTTTTTACAGTGAGTAAAATGTGACTGTCAAATTTCATGTTGCAGTCTATCTCAACGCTTAGGAGTTTGGTGTTAGTGACAGAAGAGGTAGTTGTTTTATTGTTAGAGATGATAGTAAATATAGGTAAGGGAGTGGAGTGATAAGTGGACTGGAATATTAGGTTTGGTTTTACTGGGGTTTGGTATTAGTTGTGAGTTGGTAAGCCATTTTTCTACAGAAAGGAAAGATGCCTGTGTTTGTAATTGCAGTTCTTGGAGAGATGGAGAGGAACAGATTAGTGTTGAGTCATCAGCATACTCAATGACTGAGGCATGTAGAGTAGAGCTATGGAGGTTGTTAGTGAAGATAGAGAAAAGTAAAGGACTGGGGATGGAGCCTTGGTGAACACCCAGTGTTATTGATAATAAAGGAGAGAGTTCCTGCCTTCATTGTGCACTGCTTGCTGTCTATCTGATTAGTAACTCTGAAACCAGGTAATGGTGGGTTTGCTAAGGTTCAGTTCAGAGGGGGGATTTAATGAGCTTATTGTGGTTAACCATATTAAATACCTTAGAGAGGCCGAGAAAGATAGCAGAGACATAGTTGCCATTATTTCTGTGGTTGTTTGCTGTATGAGTGAATGACATAAGAGCTATTGTGGTGCTGTGATGGGGCCTAAAGCCATGTTGCATGTTTGTAACAAGATTGCGGGTGTTAAGTGATCCATGATTTGTGTGTGTATACACCTCTCTAGTACTTTGGACAGAGGTGAGAGTATTTATCTGTTATTAATTTTGCTGCATAGTTCTTCTTCTTCTTTCGGCTTTTCCCGGTTAGGGGTTGCCACAGTGAAACTCCAGTCCGCTAATAATTGGCAGTAGATTTTTATGGTGCCAAGGTGCCAGCCCAATGCCCAACCTTCCAATGAAGGTATGCCCATTCATGCATGTCTTTTGAACGCCACTTGACCGCCGGGAGGACATGCAGACTCCACACAGAAGGCGCTCCATCTCAGAATCGAACGGGAGAACCTCTTGTTGTGAGGCGACAACGCTACCGCTGCACCACCGCAGCTTACATTAATTTCTCTGCATAGTAATATAGCCTATTTACTTCTGTTATATAACATAAATCTCTATGGACAGTCCTAATTATTGTGTTCATTTGTTTTATCAAATTTCTAACTTCTTAGGTTTTGTTGACTTTCTGTAGTCTATTTCTTTCATTGATCTCAATATGTCTGTCCATTTCTATTAAATCAAGCAATTCTTCTCTTAGATCATTTTCTACTAAATTGAGGGCACATTCTTTGTTCTCTTTTCTTGCAGGCATTCTATGGAAAGTTCCAGAGCATTTTATGTGCCACATTCTCTTCGGCTTCATTGTGTGTCATCCATTGCTCTTTCATATGAGAGCTCACTGGCCTATCAATCCACAACATTGACTGCATCAGAATTGGCACAGATTCCTGTTCCTTCTCTTGCTGTGCAACTTCAACTTGAATGTTTGTACTTGTTTCCTGTGAAAGGCTCCAAAGTATCTTCATATGGCAACTGATTAGATGTTTTCCCCTCGACTGATTTCTCCTTAATTTGGGGATCAATTCTCTATCATGCTGTGTTGTTATCTGAGTTAGATTTTTTACACTAAATCTTTCACTTCACAGGTGATCTATAACCTCAGTTTCTATTTCTTTAACTTCTCCATTACTAATCCTCTTTTCTACTTTTCCTCTTTGTTTTATTATTTTTTGTATTGTAATTTTTCATGTTTGGATGCCTTTGCCTGTATTTCTCTTCAAATATCTTTGGTGCTGCTCTTTTTTGTATTGATTAGTTTTGCTTTCTCCTTCACATAAATATTGCCCCATATTAAATCTCTCTTTCTTTCCTATGTCCGTATTTCTTCTTCAGATGTCTCCTTCTCCTTCTGTTTCTATATTTTGAGAACTCGTTGTTTCATCATGCTGTGATGTAACCTGTGTTTGACTTTCTGCAATAAATCCTTCACTTCACAAGTAGTCCATAACTTCATCTTCTGTTTTTTTTTTAACTTCTACTTTACTTATCTTCTGTTCTACATTCCATCTTTGTGTTCTTATTTTTCATTGTGAATTTTTCCATATCTAGATGCCTTTGCATGTATTTCTCTTTGAATATCTTTGGGGCTGTTTCTTTTTTTTTTTTTTTATTAATTTAGCTTTCTCCTTTGCATAAATATTGCACAGTATAAGATCTCTCTTTCTTTCCAGTGTCCATATTTCTTTTTTGTACCTTTCAAAAGTCTCTAGATTTTGTTCTTTATATTTTCACACTTCCTCAGTTGCTTCTTTTTCTAAACTGCCCAAGGTTTCTTGGTCTATATGTTTTTCATAAATCTGTCGTATTAATGAACGCACATTTGTATTAAAGCTTCTGTCAGTTGTTCTTGTGGAAGTATTTTTCTTTCCTCTAATTTCTCTCTCAATCTTTTTGTACATTGTAAATCATCAGATGGGTTCAAAAATACTTAGTCAGTGTAAGGAGGTAATGATAAAATTTGTGCAAGAGAAATAGCTATATGGGGAAGAGCTGCAACAGTCAGGTGGGCTTGATAGACAAAAAATAGTCTTCAGTTAGAGTCACTGAATGTTTGTAAGAGAGTTCCATTCAATGTCCTATATGGAAACATCTTTGCATTTGTTTTCTGGTGCATGTGGAAGCCGCAATGCTCATGTAAATATCTTATGTATAGTATGTTAGTAATTGTTTCTGGAGCTTTTCTACCAGGCCCTCCGCTGAAAACGGACCTCCCTGGTAAACAAATGTAAAATAAATTAATAAACTTTTCTTATGTGCGTTATCACCCTGTTTCATTGTGCATCAAAATTCAGTATATCTCTGCTGGAAGCTCCACCACATTTCTGTCTTGTCTGATGCCTACAAAGATGGTAGTAAATTGTATGATGCCCTCATGTATTCTTGTAAATTTTACTCCTTTTAAATTTTGATCCTAGATGACAGATTATAGATCATTTCTTCAAGGGGTAGTCCACATCTACAAGGAGGTCAGTCACAAGTGGAGTTCTTTAGGGATTGGTCTTGGGACAGCTCCTTTTTGTCATTTACTTATCTGAAGTCAAGGCCAATGTCAAGGACCTCTGGCTGGCTAAATTTCTACATGACTGCAAATTAAGAGCTGTCACTGAATCACCCACTGACACAAATGTTCTTTAGGAATGGCTGACGCAGACAAACAACTGGTGTCAGAGCCATGCACTAAAACTAAATGCCAAGAAATGCATAATAGTATCCTTCTGGAAGTCATCCACCCCTTGTAATTATCATATTGACTGCACACCCCTAAGAGTCAACTCAACAGTCAGGAACTTGGGGACACACACAGACAGTAATCTAGCCTTTGACCATTATCTGTCTACTGTAGTGAGGAAATCATTCTATGTTGTGCAACTTATAAACAAAGGTATGGCATCTAGGTCTAAGGAAGTCACAGTTCCACTGTATTTGTCATTCATTAGACCTATAATTGAGTCCGATACCCCCTTTGGTATATACCTAACCAGGCATATCCAACAATTGGAATGTCTGCAGAGGTTCCTCATTAAAAGAATACAGGGCCTAAGTAACATGTCCTTTGCAGACTGCTTCAAGGCCCTATACCTGTATTCTGTCTCCTGCAGACTGTAAAGGGGAGATCTATGCCTGGCATACAAGGCATTGTCAGATCTCACTGTGATGGAACTTCTGCATATCCACAAACCAAGCAGCACCAGAATTACCCATTCTAAAGCCTTAAACCATGCCTGTGATATAAATAGGATCTGCTGAACAGACAGGTATGTATCCCAGAGACTACCCTTTCTCTAGAACAGGCTCCCCATCCACGTGAAGCAGAGTTCCTCCCTAACCCAGTTCAAGTGTAACTTGGACAATTGGATGGAGAACAGGAAATTCATCCCTAGCTTGGCACCTATGTCTCTAATGGACGTAGGCAGTCTGTAAATGGTTCATCTACCAGGCCCTTGCTTGTAAATGTTTCATCTCCCAAGCTCCTGCTTATACTTATCAAGGGAACCAGAACTTGCCAGCGATTTTGGATGCATGGTTAGGCTTAAAAAGGCCCCTGTAGTCATTAGCCCAGTAAAGATCTATGAACCTATGAAGAATGCAAGAGTCTTCTGCATTTTTCTGCCTATTCAAGTATCCAGTCCATTGTGAATCTTAGTACCAACTGCTGAAATACATGCCTTTCTTTTTTATCCCTTTAGCAATACAATTACTATAATGCTAAAGGAGGTACACCCCCAGGAAGAATGCTGTGGCAATATGTTTGTCACACACTTTTTTTAACGCACTCAATTTATCATCACCCCTTGTTTCTTGTGACGGCACCATGTTTAGCAAGGTGTATAGCCTAAAGACACAGTTTTAGGCTTTGCAGTGTATGTCTAAGTCTTTGCTGAGTGACTTTAGTAAACTTCTCCTTTACACCTTCTTATGCTTGTGTGAGTTTACTGCCACTGAATTCACAGCCTCATCACTTGCTGGCAGATACTTCCAGGTATCCTATGTACTTAAAATGAAAAATGTTTTCAACTGTCAAACTCAGATTTCCTCCTTTCCTTTGATTTCATTGTATGATCTACGTCTTCTATACATCATGTTGTCTGAAATGACTTATTTGCATTATATGCACTTTTTGCAGATTTAGTGGTAATGGAAGGGACATACTTCACCACTCCTCCCTCTTTGCCTGAGTATTCATTCTGAAAATTGTGGAATTATACAAGCCACAGGTAAACTTGTTGTAAACCCATGCAATTCAACTCCTGCTGGAGTCACCTACACGTCAGGCACGTTTACTTACTTAGTATGATTTGTGGAAGGGTTTGCTCTGTTATAAGGGGTGATAATATTTTTAAATGCAGGAGTATTGTCCAGATTATAGAGGATTTTATAGGCCATAATCATTTGGTTATACTGCATAGTTCAAGCCACCCAAGCTGGTTTAGATTGATACAATGATGTGTCCTAAAAGGCAGTCCAGTGGCAAACCTGGCAATGTGGTTGTAGCAGATAGAGTGTTTGTTAAGGACAGACTTGTTTAAATTAGAAAGTAGAAGGGATGTATACAGAAGAGTAGAAATAAGGTGAGAGCAAGCTATGGCAATTTTAGCTGGAGGGGTTAGGAAGGCTTTTATTCTGTAAAGTGGCCCTAGTTGTTTATTGATGGTTTTGATAGATTGGTTAACCTGTAGGTATAATTTTTTAAGAAAATTTTTTTTAATTTATCCTTATTTAAGAACCCCCCCTTTTAATGGGGGT